>NW_011934209.1:93279-99857 GCF_000733215.1 Auxenochlorella protothecoides
GTATCTGCAGTCAGGCGACATTCACATTGTCGCAGTGTTCAGTGTCACACGCGAGTCCCAGCCCTGCATTAGACCCTCCACCAAACTCACACTGTCGCATGCTGCAGGGGGTGCTGACGCCCTTTGACAACGTGAATGGATTTGAGCGGCGTGTCATGCACAGCAAGGCTGGGCCTTCAGGCCGCGCCAGCCCAGAAGGTGGGTCTGTGGTGGCAGGCGTGTTGCTGGTTGGAGGCTGGGAGGAGGACAGAATGTGTAGGGACGAGGGTGCCAGTGATGCATGCAGCAGGGATGTGTATGCCTGTCAGGTAGTCCTGGAATGGCAGCAGCCACCCCTGGGATACCATCTCCCTGGGGCCCTCATCCACTTCCAGCAGAGGAGCCGGGGTCCGAGGCCGCCCAGCGCATGGCCGCCAGGCTGGCGAGCATCAAGGCTGCCCGCCACACCACCAGGCTGCTGGACGCCCAGGACCTGCCTCAGCAGGAACGCCCCACCAAGTGCGCTTCAGGAGTAGGGGAATGGGGGTGCGGGAAAGGCGACGTGTGCGTCTGGACCACCCTCCTGCGAATGCAGTGCCATGGGAAATGTGTTTGACATATCAGTTGGAACCGGGAGCATCTCACAGGCACGACCACCCTTCTCCCACCCTCAGGCGCGTGGACGAGGGGTACTGGCGGCAGGGCAACTCCGAGTACGTGCAGCCCGCCAAGCGGCGACGGCGCCCCCGCCTGCGCAAGCTGCGTGGCCCGCGGGAGGAAAGCGCGTCGTCGGGTGAGGACGTGGGCGGCGAGCGCGACGACGCCGACGAGGCGAACTTTGACGCCCGCCAGGCCGCGCGAGCGCGGCGCCGGGACCGGGGGGCCGCCGAGGAGGGCGGGTCTGGCAGCGAGGCGGAGCCGGAGGAGGATGCCCTGGTGGAGTTTGAGGGCGGGTTCCGCATCTCCGCAGGTGTGGTGCGGTGTGGTGTTGCAAGGTGGAGGGGGAGGAAGGGAACGGGAGCGCAAGGAGCTGCAAGACTCGTGAGGCAGGGGCTGGGGTTGCGAGGGCATCAGCCGCATCCGCATGCTCCATCACCCTTGTTTTCCTGACTCGCTGCAGCAGCAGCCCTTCACTGCAGTTCGATATGATGCCCTCCCCTTCCTGGCCATGCCCGTCTCCGCCCCCCCCTCCCTCCACCAGGCATCTACGACCGGCTGTTCGAGTACCAGCGCACCGGGGTCAAGTGGCTGTGGGAGCTGCACACCCACCGCACCGGCGGCATCCTGGGCGACGAGATGGGGCTGGGCAAGACGGTGCAGATCGGGGCCTTCCTGGCAGGCCTGCTGGCCAGCGGCCTGTATCGCCCCAGCCTCATCGTCTGCCCCGCCACAGTGCTGCGCCAGTGGCTGCGCGAGCTGCGCGCCTGGGCGCCGGACCTGCGCGTCGGCATCATGCACGGCCTGGCGGGGGGCGCGCGCGGCGCGCAGGCGTTGGTGTGCGAGCTGGCAGGCAGTGCCGCGGGCCTGCTGCTCACCACCTACGAGCACATGCGGCTGCAGCGCGAGCTGCTGCTGAGCGTGGACTGGGGTTACGTAATCCTGGACGAGGGCCACAAGATCAGGTGTGTTTTTTTGGGGGGAGGGGGGGGTGCCAAGGTGGGAGCTGGATGTGAGGAGTGGGGGGGGGGGGAGGGAGAAGAGGAGTGGGGAATGAGACCCTGGTTGCATCACGCAATTCTTCCCCCTGCGCTCCGTACATGCCCTGGCCTCCCAGACACTCACTCCAACCCCACATTCGGGCCCCCCTCTCCTCATCACCAGAAACCCGGACGCGGAGGTGACGCTGACGGCCAAGCAGATGCCCACCGTGCACCGCCTGATTCTCACCGGTGCGCCCATCCAGAACCGCCTGACTGAGCTCTGGTCCCTCTTCGATTTTGTGTTCCCGGGCAAGCTGGGCACGCTGCCGGTGTTCCAGGCTCAGTTCGGGCTGCCCATCCAGATCGGGGGCTACGCCAATGCCTCGGCCCTCCAGGTATCCACCGCCTACAAGTGCGCGGTGGTGCTGCGGGACGTGGTGGGGCCCTACCTCCTGCGCCGGCGCAAGGCCGACGTAGACGTGGCGCTGCCCCCGAAGACCGAGCAGGCACGGTGGCGATAGTGGGGTGTGGCGGGGTGGGGTTTGGGGGGTGGGGTCGTGTGGTTCATGGTCGGCTTAGGGACAGCACGTGCCTGTTAAATTATTCCCAGTGAGTCCCTGATGCCAGGCGCTGCGCGGTGCCCTGGAAGTGATCAGCCATGCTGCAATGATGAGGCTCATCTAGACAATGCAAAGAGGCTGCCCCTCCGTCCAATGGAACGCACCCCTCACCCCCTCGCCCCTCACCAACATTCTGCGCAGGTGCTGTTCTGCATGTTGACCCCGGTCCAGCGCGACCTATACAAGGCTTACCTGGCCAGCAAGGACCTGAAGGACATCTTCGCGGGGCACCGGGCGGCACTGGCGGGCATCGACATCCTGCGCAAGATCTGCAACCACCCAGACCTGCTGGACCGGGCGCGCTGGGAGGCCTCGGAGGTGTGTGGGGAAGATGGGGAGTGAGGGAGGGGTGCCAGGTGTCCCGGGAGGGTAGAATGACAGCCTTGCATGACTGTGTACGTTTGGCGGGTGACCATCCTGTATACACTGCGCCTCGATCCGTGGGAGTCTGGGCTGAGGGGTGCTGCCTTTAGGGAGGGTACTGCATGGCGATGTTGCAGCCACAGATTCAATTCTCTCTCCTCGAACACAATGTCCGCTTGCAGGACTATGGCAAGCAGGAGCGAAGTGGAAAGCTGGTGGTGCTGGCACGCGTGCTGAAGCACTGGCATGCCCAGGGCCACAAGTGAGGTGCCGGGGGTGGACCAGAGAAACATTTGGGTGGAAGGCCGGTACCGCCACCACGCTGCTTACCAGACTGTGTGGCCTCCTTCACAAAGTCTCATGCAGTCCGCTGATGCTTACCCTTGCACCCCTCTCTCTGCCACAGGGCCCTGGTCTTCACCCAGACGCAACAGATGCTGGACATCGTGGAGAAGACCGTGAACACCGAAGGGTACCGCTACCACCGCATGGACGGCGCCACCGCCGTCTCGCAGCGCGCCCTCCTCATGGACGACTTTAACGACAACCCCAATGGTGTGTGTGATGTTGTGCGTGTTATCGTGGGTTGATGCTGGTCACACATTGGCCTCGCCTTCCTTCAGTTACCAGAGCTGTGCCAGGTGGCGCCCACCACCACCGCGTGGGACCTGCTACTGCAGAGCATCCTGTCTTCCTGTCTTGATGTGCCCGCGGCATGGCACACACATGCACCCAGCCCAAATCCACCCCTTACCACATGCGCAGTCTTTCTTTTCCTGCTCACTACCCGTGTGGGCGGCCTGGGCGTCAACCTCACGGGCGCGAATCGCATTGTCGTCTTCGACCCGGACTGGAACTTTTCAACAGATGTCCAGGTGCGGCAGCTGCTGGGGTGCCGAGGTGCTTTGGGAGGGCCTGCGCTGATCATGGCATGCATCAGTCGTTGGGTGCCAAGAGAACCCCGTCGCCTAGCACCACGCCAGGCAGGTCGCCCCCGTCTCAGGTCCTGGCGCCCAGCCCATGGATTGGCATCGCACCGTCCTGACCATCTGACATTTCTGCATGCTCTTCTCTGTTTAATCCCCCCCCCCCCCGCCATCCTCATCCCCTCCCCAGGCGCGGGAGAGGGCGTGGCGCATCGGCCAGACGCGGGACGTGACGGTGTACCGCTTCGTGACCAGCGGTACGATTGAGGAGAAGATCTACCACCGCCAGGTGTACAAGCAGTTCCTGTCGGACAAGGTGCTGCGCGATCCCCGCCAGCGCCGCTTCTTCAAGGCGCGCGACATGCACGACCTGTTCACGCTGGGCGGCGAGTACCAGGACGGCACCGAGACCAGCGCCATCTTCGGCGACGCGGGGTTCCTGCACCACCACCCGGGGCCCGATGTGGTGGAGGGCGGGGCGGGCGGCGACGCGGCTGGGGTCGCCGACGGAGGAGATGCTCTGGAGGCGGATGCGCGGGGCCGCAGCCCCGACGCCGCGGCCACGGCGGCGGGCGGCGCGGCAGGAGACGCGGCGGGGGCCCTGGGGCTGGTCACGGCGGCCGCGCCCTCGGCCGCCCCCGCGGCGCCGACGCCGGGGGGCGACACCGGCATCCTGAAGGACCTGTTCGAGGGCACCGGGCTGCACAGCGCGCTGGACCACAGCGCGATCGAGCACGCCAACGACCCGGGGACGCTGGAGGTGGAGAGGGAGGCCGGGCGCGTGGCGCGCGCCGCGGCGGCGGCCCTGCGCGCCTCGCGCGCCGAGCTGGCGGCCAACCCCATCTCCCAGCCCACGTGGACGGGGCGGTCGGGGGCGGCGCCGCGCTTCGGCCGCGCAGTCGCTGGACTGGGCACTGCACCGCCTGGGCCGGGGCTGCCGCGCGACGCGGCGCTGCGCCCCGGCGGCGGCGCGCCGCACTCCAGCGAGCTGCTGGCGCGCATGCGGGCACGCGCCCGCGGCGAGGGCGCCGGGGCGGCGGCAGGTCTGGGTGCGGGAGCGGCAGCGGAAGGGGCGGCAGGCACGGCACGAGGCGGCGGGCCGGGCGCGGGACGGCCGGGGACACCAACGAGTACCGGGCAGTCAAATCCAGCGACACTAGCCTCCGGTCCGCAGCGCCTCGCCTCGGCGGTGGTCCAGTTCCTGGAAGGGCTTGGGGGATCCGCACCGTCTGCGGCCCTGGTGGAGCATTTCCAGGAGACGTTGCCTGCCGCACAGCTCCCCTTGTTCCGGGGGGTCCTGAAATCCGTGGCCACCCTGAGGAGGAGGGATGGCGCCAAGCTGTGGGTGCTCAAGCCCGAATTCAGTGGCGCCGGCTGAGCTCAGGCGTCGTGGAATTCATGCTCTTGTTGACAGGCTGCGCTTCGTCGGCCACCCCTGGGAAGTCTGCCCCTGCTGCAAGCTAGCTCTTCAGCTCCGTGGAACAGATCTCCCTTGTACATTTGCTCACGTGCTTCCTCGCTCTCATGAGGGTGTACCTCCTCCCATTGACTGTTTTCCTTCCTACTTGAAGGAATGATTCGTGATGTTGTGTGTGGACCTCAGACCAAGGTGTGAAGGGGTGCTGCGAAACCTCGAGGAGCTTGCTCAGCATGGGTAAAGGCGACAGCGATTCGCTCAGTCACATACTGCAGAGCACCATTGAATCATCCAAGCCAATAAAGAGATCTATGCGAGAGGCTCGTCCACACAGCAAAGGTCATGGCTCAGGTTCCACCCTGCTCATTTCCCGGCAAGTGGATCATTCTGTCAAGTCAGTCCTATTTTGAAGAGGGCACACTCACAGGGAGTGGGTTGTCATGGTCACGTCACGGCATTGAGAGCAGGCACGGCCGCTGTGTTTGTGAGGTCTGAGATGTCGGGCCATATGCTCTTCTGTCAGAATTGAAACCTAGAATCCAAGATATCACTGAGGAGCTCTGAGCTTTGGCGGCTGACCCTACTCCGCACCTGCCCATCACACCTGCGTCCGGTCACAGGTGCCCTCCACCTGTTTGCGACCTGCACTGGCAGGCACAGGACCTCGAGCATCGGCTTTGCGGGTTCATATCATCATGGTGAGGAGCCGGCATGCATGCGCAGGGCCAGTCTCATCCCACATGAGGCATGTGCCCAAGCCACCGCTCCTCATGTCCCTCACCGGTCAGCGCAGGCAGCTGTGTGCAAAGCAGCTCTGACTGCAGCCCCGCCTGGGCACCATTCCGGGGAGGGGTTCAACAGGTGGTCCCCCCTTTTCCTGCGTGCTGGTGGCAGCCTGGCGCGCTGCCCCTTCAGCATCCCAGGTGGTGCACTCCCGACCACTGCATGTGCCTCAGTCCATGGCCGGGTATCGTCCCCTCCCCATCGCTCGCTGCGAGCTCGAGGCGGCCACCTGACCCCCCGGAGCCTCCGGCCGGATCCCCGCCGGGCGCGCCGCCAGCCTGTCGCCCAGTCGCTCAGCCAGGTCAGCGTCCTCCCCGCCCCGCGTGCTCAACAGCAGGTCCAGCCACTGGTCCCGCTCCAGGAGGCTCGGCTCGCGCCCCGCCGCCTCCAGCAGGTCCTCCGCGCCTTCCACACCGCGCAGCAGGCGCAGCAGCTCGTGGACGGGGCGCAGGGAGGCGGCGGCCCTCAGTGCCTGGCCGTGCCGGCCGCCGCTCCCCCCCGGAGCGCCAACCAGGGCCGCCTGCACGGGACCGTGTCGCGGAGGGTTTGGTTGGTTTCAAGAGACCGGAACACATGCAGCCGAGGACTGGCGGGGCCACAATTCCAGACCGCCCGCAAGCTCAGACGAGGCCGCAGTGAGGTGCGCTGATCCCGGAGGAGGGCCATCCGGTCATGCCCGGCGCTCATCAGTAGAGCAAGACCTGTCTGCAGTTGGTTTCAAGAGACCGGAACACATGCAGCCGAGGACTGGCGGGGCCACAATTCCAGACCGCCCGCAAGCTCAGACGAGGCCGCAGTGAGGTGCGCTGATCCCGGAGGAGGGCCATCCGGTCATGCCCGGCGCTCATCA
>NW_011934209.1:101998-119982 GCF_000733215.1 Auxenochlorella protothecoides
TGCTGCAGGTCAGCGAGACGGGACGGGACGGCCAGCACGGCCTCCACGTCGCCCAGCAGGCGCAGCGTCTCGGCGGCCAGCATGTGGCGCTGCCAGAGCGAGTGCACGTGCGCCAGGCGGATGTCGAACTGCTGCAGGGAGGTGCCCAGGGTCTGGCGCAGCGTGCTCAGCTGGGGGGGGTGGGGAAGGGGGAGGGGTTAAGGAGGGGAATGCAACGGCGGAGTGACCCGGGCAGGCAGGGGAACACAGCGAGCATGGAGAGGCACGGCGGTGTGGTGCATGGCAGTGAGCGCCGCACCCCCTCGATGCCTGCCGGACTAGCCCCGCCACTGCAGGGGCACGCCCGCTCTCCAAAGGTACCTGGACTCGGGCATCGCTGAAGAGCTTCAGGATGTGGGAGTAATTCTGGATGGCACGGTTGAAGCCGGCGTAGTAGGTGTCCACCACGTCCGTCACCAGCGCATCCACTGCAGCACTTTGGGCCCGCAGCTGATCGTGGCGGAGGTAGTGGGGGTGTTGTGGGATGAAAGCCCTGCATGTACTACACCTTGACTGCGCATCTCGAGGCCAGTCGTGTCATGCCGAGGAATACGCCTGTCACGCAGTGCCCCACAGAGCAAAATCACCTCCACACTCACCCTGGCGAGCTCCTGCTCGGCCCGCTCATCGCTGAGGAGGGAGAGGACGTGCTTCACAGAGTCGAACCTGGGCTCCTTGAAGGATGAAGGGATGCCCTGGAGCTCGGCATCCACCGCGTCCCAGTCCACGGCAGCACGGCGGATCACATCTCCACGTCCCACCATCCTCGGGACCCTCACTTCATCCCCCGATCCCTATAATATAAAAACATAGGATTTGAGTGAGTTACGTTGTTTTATGTCCGTGACAGGGAAGGATTGCTGTGATCACTTTCCGCACATTGAGGGCCGACAAGAGCACGACGGGAAGTGGTTCCCGAGCGCAATTTCGGTTTGGAGACAGATGTGGACAGGCACGGAGAAGTCGGCATCAAACGAACGGTGATAAGTAACATATACTAGACACGTATCTTCAACGATGGACGCCAGTCTCACTCCCGATCCCGAACGCCCTCCCCCCTTGGAAGACTACCAAACACCCAGGGGGACGCCTGCCACACTCAGCTCCATAGATTCAGAGCGTTTGCGCACTGTACTCACCAGTGTACGGCTCAAGCATGGCCTCGACTACCGGTTATCCGAGGAAACAGGTAGGAGCAACAGAATGGGGGATGCAGCAAGAACCACGCGCCCACTGGCAGGCACAGCAGCTCGTGTGTAGGGAAGTACTCGGTCCTTTCACTCCGTCTATAACCTATCGAGGCCCAGGACACAGCAAGCGGACCCCCCCTGAGGTTATTCGCTTGGACTTGTCTGACGATGGAGCCGACAGTCCCGAGCACTGGCTCATTTCCGTCCCCAGGAAGGGGCCGACCAGGTGTGTGATTTCCCAGCCTGGTGGTTCATCAGCCACCAGTTCGGCAAGCATGCCTGGTATGCAAGACCTTGTTGGTTTCTCCTTATACCTATCTCGTGGTGCTCGAGCTGCCCACCATGACTTCTCTCAACCCTCGCTGCGACTCCCAGGTGGCTGATTGACAGCGGGAGTGACGAGGACGCTCCGGCAAAGGCGAGTCCTTCGTCATCCATCCCAGGCGCCACCGTCAGCGACACTCCTTCTAACGTTGACTCTGAACAGACGGTGGATGAGGATGAGGGAGTGTCAGATGATGACTGGACACCCAGCAGCCCGGAAAGCCTCCCGCCAGGAGAAAGCTGCAGCCCTTCGACCTCAAAACCTGAGCAGCACAGCCCAGCCTGGGGCCCAGACCGGGCAGTGCCCCATTCATCTGTGTTCAGCACTCCCCGGGGGCCCTGCCCCGTCATCCCCTCCGGAGCGTTCAAACGCCGTCGTGCAGAGCTGGCGGTGACCCTGTACCAGGAGTACAATGCCTTGATATTTGACAACCGCCTCCCGGCAGACCTGGCGATCACCTGGAATCCACGGCTGTCCACAACGGCCGGGCTCACCCACTACAGCCAATCCCCCGACGGGATGGGGGGCCGAACGTGCGCCAGAGTGATTGGGGTTTGGGGCTGAGGCGGTCCAGCGGGGGGGACTGGTCTACTCAAGATATTGTGGCACGCATCATGACAGATGATGGAGTAGCTCCAGAGCTGCTTCACAGAGCTTATCACTCAGGATGCTACTCCACTGCTGCAGCTTCCTCTTTTGCTATTTGGAGAGGTCCTGCAACTGGCCAGGCGTCTCCCCTTGCTGTGCAGTGTCGCTCCAGGATCTGGAAACCTACACTCCTCCTGCATGACTGCAAGACGCCCAAACACTTGCCCAGAAACTCCGCTTCAATACCCAATGACAGGTACACGGCGCGCGTAGAGCTCAGCATCAAGGTGGTGGACGGCCTGCCCAAACTGAAGCGCACGCTCTGCCACGAGCTCTGCCATGTCGCCGCCTGGCTGTTGGATCACTGTGCCAGGCCGCCGCACGGCAACGTGTGGCGAGGGTGGGCTGACCGCGCCCAGCGAGCCTACCCGGAGCTGGAGATCACCACCTGCCACTCTTACGACATCTTCTTTCCCCACCGCTGGCAGTGCACGAACGCAGAGTGCGCAGTTGATTGTGGTGGTGGTGGCCATGGGGCAGAGTAGATGAGGCTTGTTGGGCGTGGTGCACAGGTTGCCTCAGCTTCGTGCGCCCTCTCCCTGGCGTTCAACAATGCGATGACCAGCATGGACCCATGCCCCTTCCCTCCACTTCCCCCCTTTGCAACTCCACCTGCTGCCTCCAGCACCCCACCCCGGCCCCTCCCCTCCAGGTGTGGAGCCACCCTGGGGCGCCACAGTAACAGCATCGACGTCAACCGAAAGGTCTGTGGGCGTTGCAGGGCACCACTGGAGTATCTGGGCAGGTTCCAGGCGGACAACACGCCTGCCAAGCCCAGGGAAGCGACAGGCTTCAGCCTCTTCGTCAAGCAGCACTTTGCAGCAGGTGGGTGGAGCTGGACTGGGCGCGCAGGACATGCCATGAACCCAGTCCTCCTATGCTCATTCGCATATTATACCTCTCAATACAGAGAGGAAGCAGCTTCCGCCAGGAACACCTCATGGGGAGGTCATGAAGCAGCTCTCGCTGCGGTGGGGAGAGCAGCAGAGGGCCACTGCGGCTGCGTCTACTGATGCGGCAGTGCCTGCCACAGATGCTGCCTGCGATGCATTGAGGAGGCTCTTGTTGTGATTGTGGAGGGCACCAGAGATATGCATGGCGCACTTGCTGTGTGCCAAGGTCACGCTGTGCAGCAATGCATCAAACTCCTAAAGGGGGGAATGAAGACAAATTCGTGATCGCATACACGGGCGACTTCCTGGGCGCGCTCTCAAAATATACAACTCACCATGCCTCTCCCTCAATCCATTCAAGTGCCACCTGCCCTGATCGAATAGTACGAGTGGGTATCGTGGCCATTCGAGGGGCATCTTCGGCATCTTCCGGCGTTTCGGAAGCACAGGCACTGGTGCCGCGACCGGGGAATGACCACGAATTCCAAGGGCATTCTGTATGCCCTGGTGGCCCGTGGCCCCGTCATCCTCTGCGAGTACAATCTTGTGAGAGGCAATGCCCCTCTTGTTGCCTTGAACCTGCTTGAAAAGTGGGTGCCTCGCCCAGACGCCAAGGCCTCCTATGTGGCCGACAAGCATGTCTTCCACCTCCTCAGCGATGGGGAGCTCACCTACCTCTGCATGTCTGATGAGGTAAGTATGAGGTTCATGCAGTCGATCCTGGTGTGATTGGCTGTGGCATGGTGAGAGCTCAGGCAGGGATCTTCATCGGCCATGCCGCCATCTGCTCCTCCTCTCGATAGAGCTTGGGGCGGCGAGTGGCCTTTGCCTTCCTTGCTGACGTCCAGTCTACCTTCCTGGCGGCACACGGAGCCTCCACACGGTCTGCCCTCGCGTACGAGCTGAACACGGCCTTTGAGCCGGAGCTGCGCAGCCGGATGCTGCGCCTGAACGCCGACCCCCGGGCTGATGCCCTCACCAGGATACATGGTGATGTGGCGGAGCTCAAGTCCATCATGGTAGACAACATTGACAAGGTGGGTTTGGCTCATCATGAGGTTGTTTTGGGAGGCCGGAAGAGGAGGGGATCAGGAGTGGTGGTGAGGCTTTACGTCTTGGGGTGTGAAAAATTCCAGTGGTTGGATGATGACTCGGGATGGCTGCTGTGCCCCTGTGCGATCGCAACCCTGCAAGCTCTTCAATTAGACCTCCAAAAAGACTGGGTTGCAGGCCTTGCGACAACCCCTGCACCACAAGCCCTATCTCACCACCATTCATCCTACAGGCGGCTGCCCACTCCCCTCCTGCCCCCCATACCCACGCTCAGATCCTGGATCGGGGCGAGCGGCTCGACCTGCTCGTGGAGCGCACAGACGACCTCGCCTCCTCCACCTTCACCTTCAAGCGGGAGGCGAGGAGGGTGCATGGCGCGCTGTGGTGGCGCAGCGTGCGCCTGCGCGTCTGCATCCTCGCTCTCTGCGCACTGTGCCTGTACGTCCTGCTGGCCGTGGTGTGCAGCCCGACCCTGCACTGCTGACGGCCGCGGATACCCTCGCGCGTGATCCTGTGCACGAACTCTCCTCCTCACTCCCCCTCGCTATCCTGTTGCGCTCATTGGGTGTTCATCAAGCTTTACAGTGTGTTGGATGGGGGAAGTGAGAGGGGACAGCGACTGGGCACACGGGGGTCTGCGCCATGCGGCGCACGCCCGTTGAGGCAGGGGTCGGAAGCAGCTCTGGGGCGTTTCAGCAATACACAAAACTGATGAGCGATGGTGGGAGAGGACCCGGGGGTCAAGCGGGTAGGGTACAGCAGGGGCCTTGACAGCGGACAAGGGGGGGTGGGGGGTGGGGGGTGTCTGATGTGACGCGGGCAAGATAAGCTGGTCACACCACCGTGACGATGGGGATGTGGACGGGCCCGCGGGCGAGGCTGCCTGCTCCCGCTGCATGGGCCTCCGCCAGCCGCTGCATTGCTGCGAAGTGCTGGCGGTACATGAGGCGCACCATGAAGGAATACGCGAGGCCGGCGACCAGGCCGGTCCACAGCGCCGACGCCAGGTTCATCTGCAGGATGACAGGAGGGGAGAGGTTGTATGGCAAACGACTGGGAGAACGTATCCGGTGCACCACGAAAGGAGAGACGTCCAAGCGCAGAGCAAGCGCCAGATAGGTCGTGCGCTTCTCAGAGCCAAATGTTCACTACCCGAGCCCTTTGAGGACTCCACCTCCCCTCCCCTGCGCCTCACGTCAAAGAAGAGGATAGAGACGATCATGGCCACCCATGTGACACGTACGCAGTCGAACACCAGGTCTGCATGGCTCGGCGCCAGCTCCACCATCTGCTGCGAGGCTGTGGCAGGACAAGGGGGAAGGGCGATCAGACAGGGCATGCTCCAGTATTAGGGACCAGGCTTTGACCATGCTCACACGTGAGAAAGGTGCAGCATAATGCGGCACTGGCAAGGTGAATGCGGCAGCTTAGACATCGGCGTCTCTTCATCCCCACTTCCTCAGGCACCTGCAGGTCTTGAACCCCACCCCCACCCCCCCACCCCTTCATAAACAAACCACAAACATGATGAAATGCCATACTCACAGTAGACGTCCTCCATGCCGGCATTGCCTTCTTCCTGCGGCGGCCTGGGGGGCAGCGCCGGCAGGTTCTTCACCTCGTGCTTGCACAGCTCGCAGATGCAGTCGCCCTTCACCTGGGCCCACTTGATGGCACACTCGCGGTGCCGCAGCGCCAGGTCGCCGCGGCACTGGCAGTCCAAAGTCATGGCTTCACCGTTCTGATGAAAGGAGGGAGAGAGAGAGCGGTTGAAGCAGCGCTTCAGGCAACCTTGCCATGCGATAAGGCACCCTTCAGGTGGCACCAGCACCTGCAGAGAGTGTACATGTGGCATCCCAATTCCTCCACACATGATTGGGCAACCCGGCAGCTGCAGAATCACTCACCCTGAATTCCTCGGAGGTCAGGGTTTCCAGGCAGATGAGGCAGACGGGGTCGGATCTTCGACCCATGCTGCCCTGGGACCCGATCCGATGAACCCCCTTGTCGCCCTTGCTGCGCTCGCCGCCCGGCCGGGACACCGACAACCTTGCGATATCCCCTGTGCTGCTGCTGCACTGCTCCTCCACCACCGTCAAGGTGGCTGGAGCTGTATCGCTGGAGGAGGGGGGGCCGCCCTCCGGAACGGGGGCCGGGACGGAGGGCGAGACCTCCTCGCGCCTCAGCACGCGACGCCACCATGACGACAGACTGCTTGCAACCCCGGGCTTGGCTCCGGCAGTCTCTTCCACCGGGGCCTGCCGCTCCGCGTCTGCGCGCCGGAGGAGCCTCACGGGAGTGTGAGCACGAGGCGTCACCCCCACGTTGTCCTCCACCCCAGGCGAACCGTGTCTCCCCAAGCTCCCACGGGAATGTGCTCACCCAGGAGAGGCTGTTCATCTCCGACTTGAGTCCGTGACTGGGCAGGGCTGTCCGACGCAGCAGCGATTTCCGGCATTATGCGCCTGTGACCTCAGTGAACCCCCACCTGTCAACGCCGGGTGGAGGAGACTGGGCGAGGCAAGAAGCTTCGGAGCGTCACCGTTGAGGTCGCTAGATAATTAGGAATGGTGAATGTCGGGCGGGGCGCGTCGCAATGGTGGCATGGGGAAGGTTCCGCGCTTCGGGGACGTACGGGGGAGGACCCCTTCAACCGGGTCGAATCGCGTTGTTACAAAATGGGGGAGGGTTGCTCAGTGAACAGGGGATAGGGCAATCAGGCAGTCTTCAACCATCCGGAATACATGGGGTGTCAACAACTATGGCCTCTACAATACTACTGGATCGGAAGGGAGCGGAGCACCCGACGGCAGCTTCCCTGGGCGTGGTGAGGGCTCCTGATGCGCGGGGCTGGCCACCTACCCCTCAACATCAAAGTGGCAAGGGCGGCGACCCCCTGCATGGACGGCCCACATCCTCAGCAGCATACGCTCGAAATCTGACACCCAGCGCCGCGTGTCAAACAGGGGGCTGGATCCCCCGAGCCCGGCACACCGCGGCTCGCAGGGCCAGCCGCTTGGGCGCATCCAGCGCCAGCTCCAGCGCCTGAATGGGTGAGGCGGGCGGGTGTGTGCTTGGGTGGGGGAGTGGGGGCTGGCGTCATTGCATGTACTCCTGGAGGCTGGTCTTGTGCTGGGGCAATCGCAGGCTTGTGTCGCCGGGATCCTTTTTCAGTGCCCCTGCTCCCCCGTCCCCCCGCCCGCTGCTCTCACCCGCGCCTCGTACTCTGCCATGGACCCGACGACCATGTCCGCCCCCAGGCCCGAGGCGCAGGCCAGGCTGGCGGCCACGCGGGACGCCATCCTCTCCAGCGGCAGCGTCAGCAGCGGGCACCCCGCCCAGAGCACGTCGCAGGCGGTGGTGTGCGCGTTGCAGGCGGGGGTGTCCAGGACCAGGTCCGCCAGCGCGCAGCGCGCGACGTGGGCGGGCTTTGGCGCCACGTCGGAGAAGACGAGGCGGGCGGGGTGCACGCCGCGGGCCGCCGCCTGCGCGCGCAGCCGCGGCTCGCCCGAGGCGGGGAAGCGCAGGAGCCAGAGGACGGTGCGAGGCGCGGCGCGCAGCACGCGGCACCACGCGTCCAGCACGCCCGGGTCGATCTTGTACAGCTGATTGGCGCAAGCCAGCACCACGCCGTCCTCGGGCAGGCCCAGCGCGGTGCGGGTGGGCGTCGGGGCGGCGCCGCGCAGCACGTCGCCGTGCGCCCGGCGGTGGTCGTTCACAAAGTAGGAGTGGGGCATGCGGGCCACGGCCTCGCCATAGCAGCCGAGCAGGTGGTCGGGCGTGACGACCTGCGTGTGTGTGGTGGGGGAAGATGAGGGTGTGGGTGGAGGGGTACTCACTGGTGTGTGCAGCAGCGGGCAGTGGGGCAGTGATGCATGCAATGGTGTATTGCACGGGCATCCAGAGGGGGCTGAACAGCCCAGTGCAGGCAGCAGCCTGCCATCGCGGGGGCGACGCTGCCTTGTCCGCCTGTACGAGTCAGAATCCCAGATTCACGCTCCCGCACAGCATCCACCTTGTCGGTGACGATGTAGTCCATCAGCCCCCGGCCCGTGGTGGCGGGGAAGCCCATGTAGGAGACGCCGATGGGAGCGGGGCGGAGCGCGAAGACCTCGCTGCGGGCACCGCGCGTGTACCCATTGAGGTTCACTGGGAAGAAAGGAGGGAGTGCGGGACGATGGCAGGAGGGACGGGGGTGCTGCGGCCGGCGTGCTGGGATGCAGGGGATGGCTGTGCTCTGCTTGAAGGAATGCATCGGGAGGGAGCCCAGTGACGCTCCGCCTTGCACACCCCATCCACCCACCCACCCACCGGCGATGTGGATGCCGTCCTCGGAGATGCGGCGCGCGATGCTCGGCGACGGCCACTTTGCGACGTCCAGGAAGTGGTCGGCGTCCGCGCGGATGCGAGCGCGCCATGGCGAACCGTCGTCGGCAGACAGGGCGTAGCAGAAGACCTCCACCAGCCTGGTTTGCAAGGGGAGGAGGCCATGGCTGGGGGCGGTGCAAGGTGGAGGGCTGGAGGCCGGGGGCAATCATCCACAGTGATCCCAGCCTGCCTGACAGACAGCACCCCAACAAGTCACCACATATCAAACCAACCACCTTCGGTCGTGCATCCCAAACACGGAGCCCATGAGGTGACTCAGCGGATGGTTGCCCAGGTCTGACGACACGTAGGCGATGCGTAGCCGCCGGCCAGGCGCCAGGGGCTCCCGCGCCGGGTGGGGCAGGGGCCCGACATTGAGGGCTGCCGCGGCCCTCAAGCAGTGCCCGGCGTAGGCGGAGGAGATGCGGAGGGCGAGGTCGGGGGAAAGCGGGTACGCCATGGCGTGGAAAGGCTGCACAGAGGGCAGGCACCCGGCGGCCAGCTCCTCTTCCGTGATGGCGATCAACCTGCATGCAGAGGTTGTAAGATCAAAATCTCAGTGCTACATTTGTGTTTGTGGTAGCTTTGGTAGCATGCAGGGCAGTGGGAGAGATACCATGCATTGCAAATACTCTAACGAGTCCGCCAAGCTCAGCATGCTCGTGGCCCCTGCCGGCACATCAAAGGAGACAGCACTTTGCTCGTCACCTCTGGAAGATGCTGGGTCGGTCGTGCCAGTCGCACACACACTGCATGGAGTGCACGAGGTTGGCAAAGGCGTCTGGGAAGTCGGGCCGCAGCGCCAGCGCCTGGCGGTAGGCTGCGATGGCCTCCTCATGCTGATCTGGTGCATGCAAGACAGCATGGGATAGGAGTGGGTGGTGGGTTGTAGGGCTTAGAACGGTGATAGTCGCCTCCATCATCTGTTGTGAACGTTATGTGATCAAACATAGCAAGCATAACAACACATCCATGTACAGTCCAACACCATCTGTCCCTTGTCAGGGAACCCGCTCCACGCACTGTTGTCCTTCAGGGCTGCAGCGAGGTTGGCATGGCCCTCAGCCTCCCCCGGCTGCAAGGCCACGGCGTTTTGATAGCACATGATGCCCTCCCTGGCCCTGCCCACCAGCTTCAGCATGCTCGCTAGGTTGCTGTACACCACGCTCTGGGGATCGTGGATGGGGAGAGGTCAAGACAAACCCTGAGGCATCACCCGGTGGGGTGGATTGGACACGGTGCAACCGAGCAATGCGCGGTTTGCCACCCGCACTGGTGCCACAGCGAGCCCGCCATGCACACAACGGGGAGGCCACACGACACAACACCACAACCACCGCTGACCTGACGTCGCGCGTGGGTGTGGGTGCCCAGACCCTGGGCCTCGGCCTGGGCGGCCTCCGAGATGAGGAGATGGAGGCAGGCCACATACTGTGCCACGGCCTCCTCCCCGCGCCCCGCCTCCCTCAGGGCGTTGCCCAGGTCGTTCCGCTCCTCTGAGGACAGAGGCCGCTGGCTGGCACCCAAGTGATACGCCTGCACCGCACCCGCCTCCACTTCGCTGTCCTGCTGGCAGCGGCGTGCTGCAACGGCTGGCGCCAGGGAAGAAGAGGGTGGGAAGGCCGCGGCACCCGGGGCTGTGGCAAGTGATGGGTCCCCCAGGTGCCGGTTTCCGGAGGCCCACTGGCTGAGCTGCCGGGAATGCAAGGTCCCATCAGATACACCCGACTCGGGAAGCATGGCAGCCTCGTGAACTCGACCAGCTTCTCGGCGATCCCGACGCTGCAGCACGGTGGCCAGACTGGTCTGGACGGCGACGGTGGTGGGCCTCAGGCGCAGGGCAGACTGCAGTACCGGGGGCGAGGGGACCACGGATGCGTTTGTTACAGGGTTTGTGAATTTCAACAGGCACGCAATCAAGGGCACATAAGAAGTCAGAATCGCACCACCCACCTTGGCCGACCAAAACCTTCACAACCCATGCTCGATGGGCCCTCCACCCAGAGTGCGCCCCAGTACGCTCCCATTCACCAGACCTGGCCACGCCCACCTGGTAGTACATGATTGCGAGGTCCAGCTGGCCCAGCCGACTCAGCCCACTGGCGAGGTTGGCCTGAGCCTCCGGGAGCGAGGGGTCCAGTACCACAGCCGCGTCGTTGTAGGCCACCGACTTGGCATACTGGCCGAGCTCAAAGTACGCCACGGCGGTGAGCAGCAGGAGGTCGATCTGGTAGCGCCTGTGGTGCGACTGGGGCGCCGACACGCAAAGGAGAGACTGGCCGATCATGCAGTGCTCCAGGCAGGCCTCATAGTTGCCGCTTGTGTATGCCTGGCTGGCCTTGAGCACCATATCCTGGAGGGAAGCATCTTGGCCAGTCGATTTCCCCTGGCACCTGGGGGCCTGCCAGGCTGTGACCATCCTGCCTCCCGACCGCGCTCCGTGCTCTCCCGGTCCGGCCGAAACCCCGTTGGCGTCGTTAACGCCGGGAGCTACGGCGCCCACCGATTGCGGGTCGATCCTGTAATGCTATTTATATTCTAGCGGTGTGATATCGAGGCAACTGGCATGGCCAGCATATCTCCTTACCGTGTCGGGAGGGAACCGTCCTCAGTGAGGTCCTCGGGGTGCCGAGGGCAATCGAGAGACTACCAGCGAGACCATACTGGTGAAAGGCAGAGCTGAAAAAAGGTGTACTGTTCGATGTTGGACCGTCCTTCGAATCGGCATGGAGGCGCAAGAAGTCACAGGTCGCTTTGAGGAAGGTGTGGAATCTCGACGATGGGCTCTGTCCTTCGTGAACGTGATGGGCGCAGGCAGGTCTGTCCTATTTGACAATCATCATATTACATTTTCATACCCCGGATGACATTGCAAGCATGCAGTTTGGGGCACGACTTCCGAGGTTCATTAAATACACTGAGTGCGGTCTTACCACAACACCGCTCAAGTTCAGTCACCGAAAGTCGAGGCGGTGAATCACCTTCAAATACCGCAATGGCAAGATCGGAAGTAAATAGCAGGTACACAGTGCTCCTTCACGTTACATGGTGCCCAGCAGCTTCGGCACCGACAGACTTTGAGCGCGGGAAGGGAACCGAATGAAGATCCGCTGTAGATCAATCGCGTGCTGCACGCACTTAACGCTGCACAGAGTACGGGGCTGGATCAGACAACTCGGTCCCAATCAATATGTCGCTGACCGTACCCTTTGCAGCCTGCAGCCCTCGGGCTGCACCATCGCTCCGGTCCACATTCCGTGAAGGGGCCGCACTCCAGGTTCGGACTGCACCGCCCCGGACCCGGCCCGCAGCACGCACAGGCCTGAAAATCTATCAGTTTGGATTTTTGAAGAAATTGGGTCTGGAAAAGCCCGAGTTCCTCCCTGATTTCGGGGCTCCCAAGCGGAAGTTGCTGCTGGAGGGCTTCTTCAGCAGCATCAACCAGGATGTGCTCGCCAACACCCTCTCGGATGACTTCAAGTTCTCCGACAGGGACAGGGTGTACACCAAGGATGGTGAGGTGGGGAGTGGGAGTGCCTGCTGTTGTACCAAACGCAATGCCGTCATGGCACCAAGCGCCACCCAGGAACGCCCGTTCAACCCCTTCTCATCACACACCGTGCTCCATCCCCGCTCCAGAGTTCGCCCAGGTGCTAAAAAGCGTGAAGGCTGCCATCCCCGACTTTCAGTGGCATGCCAGCACGGACGGCCTGGCAGACAAGAAGGACAAGAAGGCGCGGGTGGAGGTGCGCATCACCGGGACGCACACAGGCGCGCCCCTCTCCTTCCCCGGCCTCAAGGAAGTCCCCTCCAGTGGGAAGAAGGTGGACCTGCCCAGTGCAAAGTACCTCGTCTCTGTGGAGGAGGGCAGAATCACGAGCATCGAGGTGCGCTGAGCTGCCTGGATAGGCTCGGCTGGGAGCACATGGCTTTTGCACCGTCTTGCAGGGTCTGCGTTTAAGGACATGCGGGGTTGGTGTTTGGTCTGGAGCATTATAGAGTGCTATTTTGCACTGCTTGAGTCCTGGGCTTCACTCCAACTGCAGGCTGACAGGGAGTCTGGCTCCTCCCTCCTGAGTCTGTATGCTGCCGTGGGTGGTGTGGCCCAAGTGGCGTCGTGATCATGTTGAGAGCTTGAGGAGTAGCCTTCAGGCATGGGGCAGTAGCAGACCTGGGGATCTGGGCCGGTGGTTGAGTCCTATCAGAGGCATGCTGTCACGCTCGATTTTGAGCAGCTTGCTGCGAAACTCCCTCATGTGAAGCCCCAGAGTTATTTCAGACAGTGTGGTCTGTCGAGAATGATGAAGAGTCCGTGCTGTATCAATAATGCTCTTGTTCTTGAGTTGTAAATATCAATAGGTTCTGAGTGTGGTAGGAGTTTAGAAGAACTGTCAGGTCAATGGCCATGAGTCACAGAATACAGACCGTATGGATGCTAGGGGTATTCAATCCACCTTGAAGTGGTGAACGAGGGTGTGCAGACTGATCATCGGATGCAACCCTCCCGCTGCTGCACTGTTTGGGAAGGTGCCAGGGTATATGTTGCGCGGTACTGCAAGTGCGGTACCTCCCGAACCCCGCGCAGCCACAGTCTCTGGCGAGTTTTGATGGCCGAGGCAAACAGGCGCTCCCCTTTCCGGCGCAGACCGCTTAGAGGATACAGCTGCGGTCAAGATGGTGAGCCCTCAGGGCGGGGACCTCGGAGGGCAACAGGGGAGGATGCCCGTGGCGCCCCGTCACCAGCCTTGCGAGCCTGACGAACAGGCGCACCGCCTGTGACGATCAGAGGGTGCATGACCTTCTAAATTACAGGAATTGAATGGGCTCCATGTCTCGCCAGGAGCTCACATGCCTCTGGCTACCCCCCCGACCATCGGAGCAGGTGAACGTGCCGAAGACCAAGAAGGCCTACTGCAAGGGCAAGGAGTGCAAGAAGCACACCCTGCACAAGGTCACCCAGTACAAGACTGGAAAGGCCAGCCTGTACGCACAGGGTGAGCGAGGCGTCCTGCCTGGGAGATTGCCGGATCCTGGGCTCGATGCCGTGCTCGACGAGTAGCCTCTGAACCACTCCCTGCCGAGCCCTTGCAGGAAAGAGGCGTTACGACCGCAAGCAGTCCGGTTACGGTGGTCAGACCAAGCCTGTCTTCCACAAGAAGGTATGTTGGATGATCATGAGGTGACATTTTCGGCGAGGAACTGCCCTGGGATATTCTATGCATGCAGAGGTCCAACCTTGTCTGGGAGCTGACACTGCTGTCGTGTGTCTAGCCCTCAGGCCAAGACCACTAGGAAGATTGTGCTGCGCCTGCAGTGCCAGCAGTGCAAGACCCAGCACATGCACGCCATCAAGGTATACAGTTGGTTGCATGCGGAGGTGGGACATGGAGCGACAATGTGAATTGCAACCTAGGTTATGAGATTGCTCGGCTGCGATGCCACAGCCGGCATACTCCACCGAGCCACTCAGTGCAAGCAATCCCCCCCTGTATCCTTCTGTCGCTTGCAGCGCTGCAAACACTTCGAGATCGGCGGAGAGAAGAAGACCAAGGGCGGTCTGTACTGATCGTCTTGGAGCCTCCTGCTCTGTTTGCCTGGTTGGCTGCGGCTGTGGTGTAAAGGACATCATACACTTGCTGCTGACACGGATGTGGTGGCGTAGGAGTGGACAGGGGTGGGCAGCCCGGGAGGGGAAGTGCGTGGTGGGCCCGATCTGGAGCCTGTACTGGTTTCTTCAAGCATGCAGCACCAAATCTCACAGGACTTTATGTCCATAGGCCTTTTACAGGACTGAGGCTGTGGGCTGTCGGTCTGCTTTGCCCCTGCCATGCAACCACTCAAGTGGAAATGTGCACCCAGGGAGTGCGATCGCACTCTGCGAGCCTTACACTCATGGTTGCATCAAGGGTGGGATTTCTCCCCTCAGTGTGCGCAAGGGGTGACATTGAGTCCAGCCCCCCTGCGCACGACGTGCCACCCATGCGTCAGGCCCTGTCCATGAGAGGGGGCTGTTCAGAACACTCAAAAACTCAGACCAGAGAATTCATGTGCATGGTTGAAAAGGATGACGAGCATGACTCGCGTGGCGCCCGCCATCACCCAGCCTTCTGCCCCTCCACACCCGGACACCCCGCGCATCAGACATAGAACATGGCCTTCTGGAGGCGGGGGTTGATGGACATGAACTCGACGGTGCCGCCGCCCCCGCCCGAGGCGGAGCTGGCGGTGTCGGAGCCGCCCTCCCCGCGCAGCATGAGCCTGCCCCTGAAGGCGGCCAGGTGCGCATACTGCGCAGGCGGGCAGACACTGATGGAGCGGGTGCAGCGGCAGAAGAGGTAGCAGAGGTGGTAGGTGAGCAGCTGCATGCCGTCCGCGCCAAACTTGTTCTCGTCCACCAGCACCGAGTAGTGAGCCGGCTTGGAGGTCCCCTGGATGCCAGAGTGGGAGTTGAGGTAGAAGGAGAAGTCGTGGGGGTGGGCGATGTCGTTGTCCACCACCGTGCCTGATGGAGTGGTGACGGGATGGGGGTGGGATCGGGGGGAGGTGAGTCGAGTCATTTCAGGGAAAGAGGGAGGGAGGACGTGGTGATGACGGGGCCTGCAACCGTGTACCTCGTGCTCTCAATGCCCCCATACGGCCTGGCCTGAGTTTCACGCGGGCATCAGGTGTGGTCTGCACCCCCATTACCCCTTCCGGTCCCCCAGCTCAACATCAATGACCCCCCTCCCCCCCCTCCACCCCCCCCGCCCGCACACACACCCCTGGCAGGACGTTTCCGGAGCGGTCGCGGTTGCTCTGGTCGGTGGACTTTGGGAAGAAGCGTGTGTGGTGCCGCTTCTGCACGATGACAAAGGTGATGGGAGGCCGGTATTCAGCCCCCGCATCGCCCATCTCCGCGCAGGCCTCCAGCAGCGCGCTGTACTCCTTGTAGTACACCTCCTAGAAACTGGCTCTCCGACACGCCATCGCGGTAGAAGAGCAGCGACTCGGGGCGCATGCCGCGCGTCGCGCCGTAAAACTCCAGCAACAGGCTCTTGACCATGGCCTTGAGCTCGGCCACGATCTCCTGGCCGCCGCGCTGCATGGTCACGCGCGCCGCGTAGCGCGTGGCGGTGGCGTCCATGCTGCCCACCACCGCGGCGATGGAGGGGCCGCCCTCGCCGGGGCGCGGGTGCGTCACGTCGGCGCCCAGGATCATGAAGGGCCGGCGCGCGCCCAGGACGGGGAGGCGCTCCACGTCGCCCAGGCGCGTGTTGCAGCCACCCAGCTTGGCGTTCACCTTCATGGCCACGTTGGCGCAGTACTGGGGGCGCCCGCGCGCGGGGCAGCCAATGCCCGCCTTGCGCGACACAATGCACTGCGTGGGCAGGCCCAGCATGCTGTCGCTGGCCTGCTTCACCTCGCGGTACAGCGCAGCACCTAGGTGGATGAATGGGTGGGTGGGCGTATACATGCGGGTCATGTGAGGAGTGGGGAGTTGCTTCAAGCACAGTTCTGAGCATATCCTGGCGGAGTTTCAGGACCCCACGCTGCGTTTGCAGAGTTCTCCCCCCCTTCCCCCCCCGGCATTTACCCCCTTCATAACACCCTCTAGCAGCAAACCCGCAGAGCGCATCCTCCCCCTTTCCCCCCCCAAATAACACCTGTGTCCGGCAGGACAACCAGGACCAGCGCGGCGGGGGCGCCAAAGGCGGCCTGGGCCCTGGCCTTGGCCTCCGTCACCGCCGAGTAGACGGTCGCGTTGCGGTCGGGGTAGACGACGGGGGGGAACTCGCGGGGCGTGGTCACGCCGCACTTGTTCAGCATGTCCACGAACTCGGCCATGAAGGTGGGCCCGTGCTGGCCGCGCGCCGCCTCCAGATCTTCGGCCGCGAAGCGCTGGTTGGCGAAGCAGACTACGGCCCAGGAGGGCAGGCTGGAGCCATTGAGGAATCGCACGTCGCGCAGGTTCCAGGAGCCGCCGCCCTTGGGGTCGTAGCGGCCGGGCGAGCCATAAGCGAGCATGGGGTTGGGCAGCACGCGTGCGCCCACCTCCACGGTACGCGAGGAGATGGACAGGCCGAAGGCGCGGGCAGTGGGGTCGTCCGGGAAGGCGGCCTGGCGGTTGACGGCGTGGTCGATGGCGGCCAGGCGGTCGCCCGGGCGCTGGGCCGCAATCTTGATGATCTCCGACGTCTGCGCCTCGTCCAGGCGCATCAGGCGCTGGCGCGGTGCCACGCGGCACAGCTCCATGGGCAGCAGCACGGTGCCGTTGCCGACGGCGACGCAGGGCATGTCGCGGTTGGTCAGGCGCACGCCGTACTGGGCCTCCAGGTAGTCGGCGACGCTGACCTGGCGTCCCTCCCGCTCAAAGGTCTCCTGGAAGGGGCTGCCCCGGGACAGGTGGCGGATGGCCTTGGTCATGCCTGTGTGGCTGGTCACCACCTTGACGCCCCGCAGGTCGCGGTTCAGGCGGCGCCGCGCGGCGTCGGGCAGCGGCCCCGCCACGTGCCCCACCTTGTCGGCCACCAGCTCCAGCAGCGGCTTCTCCTCCAGCACCGCGGTGGCGGCCATGTCCACGTTCAGGGCCAGCCCGGTCTGGCAGGGACGCAGGGACTGCTGGTAGCCCAGCCAGACCTCCGCGCCGCCGCCCAGCGAGCGCGTGCCGGGGCCGCGGAAGAACACGCCGCGCGCCACGGGCAGCGACCGATCGGCCATGGCCATGCGGTGCTTCAGCACGATGTCCAGGCACTGCAGCGCGTGGTAGGCGTACTCCTCCTCGTCGCGCTGGCCGGAGATGAAGCGGTGCAGCGCCGCGACAGACACGATGGCCGCGCGGCGGATGACCACCGCCAGACGCCGCGGCTTGTCCTCGCCCGCCGGCGCGGCCTCCACCTCCAGGCGCAGGCCCTCTGCGGGGACGAGGCTGGTCACGGGCGCGTACATGACCTTGCGCCCGTCGAAGGCCCAGGAGCCGGCGGGCCAGGCCCGGGCGACCGCCACTGCGCCCATGGCCGCGCGGCACACGTTGGCCGGCAGCGGCTTGCCGTCCTCGCCCGCGCTGCCGCGCGGCGGCCGCGCCGGCCGCGGCGGCGCGCCGGGCTCGGGCTCGCGCGGCACGCTGCGCACGTCCACGTCGTACTGGTACGCCTCCTCCAGCGTGCTCTGCACGCGGAACCAGTTGGCCACCACCGTCACGGGGCGCCCAGCCTGGCCCAGCCCCGGGCGCAGCGCGTGTGCGGGCTGGTAGGTCAGTCGCGCCAGCTCCTCCGCGGGCGTGGGCGGCGGCAGTTCGTGCAGCCGGATCAGCGCACCGCCATCGGGCACGGGTGTGGTGGGGTTGGCGGGGCGGTCGAAGCCGCCGCCGCCAAAGCCGCCGCCGCCAAAGCCGCCGCGGCCCCCGCTGTCGCGGCCGCCGAACCCCCCGCGGCCACCGCCGTCGCGGCCGCCAAATCTGCCGCGGCCACCGCCCTCGCGGCCGCCGTAGCC
>NW_011934209.1:121123-160711 GCF_000733215.1 Auxenochlorella protothecoides
AGCCGCCGCGGCCACCGCCCTCGCGGCTGCCGTAGCCGCCGCGGCCACCGCCCTCGCGGCTGCCGTAGCCGCCGCGGCCACCGCTGTAGCCACCGCCATCGCGATCGCCGTAGCTTTCTCGGCCGCCGCCGTGCCCGCCGCCGTCGCGGCTGCTGTAACCACCATCGTACCCGCCGGTGGGCGACTCCGCCGGACCGCGGTGGTGTGGCCTGTCCCCGCCGCGGTCTCGGTCGCGGACCCCCTCGCGCTCACGTTCTCGACCGCTCCCCCGGTGCCGCTCGCCGTCTCGATAGCGGTCACCGCCACGATCATAATCCCTGTCACGACTGCCGCCCTCTCGCGCTCGAGATCCACTCATCGTGGGCGGGTGTGACCTCCTCAAGAGTATTTCCCGGTGCCACGCTGGCTCGAAATCTCGCCGGAACCCATTCTCGCAAGAGTTCGCGGTTCCAAATCCTGTTGCAAATGATGTGTACAAGGACCTGAAGCTGAGCAAGAGAACCCAGAGATCACCGTGGCTGGACATGCGGATTGTCAACCCGGGACCCAGGTCCACGACAACAACGAGGTTTCATACGCATCCACACGCCCCCGTCAGCTACGAGTCCCTCACCTGCACTTTTAATGCAAGATATACATAGTTGAGCGAGGCTTAGCGTGCATGTGTTGCCACATTGCAAGATGATGGTAGATGCTATACATGTCTTGCTTCACCCTGTTTCACCCTTTCCCGCTCGGTTCAAGGCGTTTCGCCCCATGTCGGTGATCCTGCTTTGGTTCGAGTATGCATGTAGCTGGGGACAGCTGACACTCACCCTACGCCTCGCGCACCTCTTAGCCTGCGTCTGAATCTTCTCGCTCGTCAGGGGCCCCGCAAAACCGGTCTGGTCGTCCGGGTTTCAAACCTGCCCGCCTCCTGCCTCAGCTGGATGAGTCCCAGAAGGCAGGGAGCTAGGTGACAGCCCAGGAACGCCTCCCTGAGCTTATGTCAGACTCCAGTAGGAAGCGGAGGCTGGCCGAGGTTGCCTCGACCTCCCTGAATGTTTTGACGATGGGCTCGGCGACCACGACGGACGTCAGCCACAAGGTGAGCCAGGACGGCGCCCTCATCTCGCCGCGCACGACCCGTCATGAGTCTTCATTGGCTCACGAAGCGGCCCCCTTGCCCCCAGATACGCCTGCTGCTGAAGGCGCTGCTCGCCGAAGCTGATCCCCTGAAGGAGCTGCAGAGCGTGAAGACCACGGTCCGGGCCCTGCTCGAGATATGCAAGAACGGTGAGTACTGGGACCTCGCCCGGGAGGAGGTGACGTTGCGCCAGGGCCCGGGCCCCTTCCTGCAGTCGCCAGGCACCCTGCATGCCTGCCCTCCTGCTCGGGGTGACGAAGCACCTCTGTCGCCCCTTGCAGAGGAGAACCTGGACGCGGCGGCCAGGGAAGGGACTGTGGGCGCCGTGGTCCCCCTGCTGAAGCAGGCGTGTGGCTCCGATGACCCCTCCTCGGTCAACCCCCCTGTGTGAGTCTGCGCGCCACTTCAAATGGTTGGGGGTATGGGAGAAGCGAATGAATCCGGACTCTTATGCTGGGAGCTTTGCCAGCTGGGGACTGGGACTTGCGGGGCTGTCACCTCCTCTAACGCTGCACTGGATCTGCGATTCCTCCTGTCCTGCCTCACACTGCCATGGCCAGTCGTGTTGTGCTGGGGACACACGCCATACGACCAGGGCTCCTGGCTCGACATGATATCGCGCACGAGCCGGCAGGCCCCTGCCTGTGAAGCGTCACCATGCTCTCATTGTCTGCTCCCCCCCAAAACCTTCATTCTCTCCTTCTCACCCCCCCCGCATCACCCCCACGCAGCGAGGTGGAGGAGCTGGAGCGCGACATCTGCTTCCTGCTGGGCCTGCTGGCCATCAAGGTGGCGCACCAGCAGGCCATCTGCAAGGCCGGCGCGCTGCGCACGCTGGTGGCGCTGGTGGCGCGCTACGCGGCGCGCGGCGACCCGCACCTCTCCGGCTCCGCGGCGGCGGCGGCGCGGCGCGCGGCCGACGCCATCACCAACCTGGCCCATGAGAACAACGCGATCAAGGACCGAGTGCGCGGCGAGGGCGGCGTGCCCCACCTGGTGGCCCTGCTGTCGTCGGTGGACCCCAAGGTGCAGCGCGCGGTGGCGGGCAGCCTGCGCACGCTGGCGTTCAAGAACGAGGAGAACAAGGCGCTGATCGTGGCGCTGGGCGCGCTGCCGCTGCTGGTCCAGATGCTGCACGCGGAGGACACCACGCTGCACTACGAGGCGGTGGGCGTGGTGGGCAACCTGGTGCACTCCTCCGCGCCCATCAAGCGCGCGGTGCTGGAGGCGGGCGCGCTGCAGCCCATCATCAACCTGCTGTCCAGCCCCTGCCCCGACTCGCAGCGCGAGGCAGCCCTGCTCCTGGGCCAGTTCGCGACGGAGGGCGAGTACAAGTTCGCCATCGTGCAGCGCGGCGCGGTGGCGCCGCTGATCGAGATGCTGGCCCACGCCGACACGCAGCTGCGCGAGATGGCGGCCTTCGCACTGGGTCGCCTGGCCCAGAACGCGGACAACCAGGCGGGGATCATCGCGTCGGGGGGCCTGCTCCCGCTCATGGACCTGCTGGAGTCGCGGCTGGGCAACCTGCAGCACAACGCCGCCTTTGCGCTGTACGGCCTGTCCGACAACGACGACAACCTGATCGAGTTCGTGCGGGAGGGCGTGGTCCAGCGCATCCTGGCCTGCGACATGATCGTGCAGCCCAGCCGCGACTGCGTGGCCAAGACGCTCAAGCGGCTGCAGGAGCGTCTGCGCGGCCGCGTGCTGGCCCAGATCCTGTACAACATGCAGGGCGCAGGCGGCGCGGCGCGCGCACGCATCGCCGTCGCGCTCGCCGCGCTGACCACGCCCGACAGCCCCTCCCCCGCCGCCAACCGCGTCATGTTCCTGGAGAAGCGCACCGTGCATGTGCTGGTGGACGCGCTCACCGACCCGCACACGCCGGGGGACCTGCAGGCGCAGGCCGCCGCGTCCCTCATGCGCGTGGCCGAGGCTTGTGGTGCCACCTCGCCCCTGCCCCTGGACCCCGAGCCGCCGGAGCCGCAGGTGGGTGGGCTGTGAGTTTTTTGGAGGGGGGGGGATTAACCACACGCCTGGGCTCCCGGGTCACCCAGATGCCGGCCTGCAGGGAGATGCCGTGCCCACTCTGGCCGGCTGCACTCTCACCCTCGGTCGGTGCACAATGTGCCAGCTCCTCACCTCCTGGCACCTGCTCCACTCCTCCCCTCCCCCCCCCACCCCCCACCCCACCCCCCCCTCCCACCCCCCCGCAACAACCCACCCCCTACAGCGCGTTTACCTGGGCCCCCAGTACGTGAACAGCCGCGTGGAGTCGGACGTGACCTTCCAGGTGGAGGGCCGGCCCTTCTACGCGCACCGCATCGCGCTGCAGGCCTGCTCCGACATCTTCCGCTCCATGTTCGACGGGCACTACCGCGAGACCGACGCCTCGGTCATCCCCATCCCCAACATCCGGTGGGAGGTGTGGGAGGCCACCATGCGCTGCATCTACTGCGGCTCGGTGGCGGTGCCGCCGGAGGCCGCGCAGGAGCTGCTGGCCGTGTCCGACCAGTACATGTTGGACACGCTGAAGCGCTTGTGCGAGGCCGCCATCGCGGAGGGCCTGACCCCGGACAACGTGTCGGCCGCCTTCGAGCTGGCCGAGGGCTTCAACGCGCCCGACCTGGCCAAGCGCTGCGTCCTGTTCTGCCTCGCACACCACGCCGCGCTGGTGGCCGCGCCCGGCGGGTCGCGCGCCGGGTACGCGGTGGCCATGCAGCGCATGGCCCCGCGCCTGCACGCCGCGCTGGCGGAGCACATCGCCCGCAACGCCGACGCCGCGGCGGCCAGCGCGGGCGCCGCCGAGGCGGGGTCCTGAAGCCCGGAGCGTCGTGTGTGGGGAGGGGGGACCGTGGGGAGTGGGTCCCCGCAGCACACCCCTCCCCTGCGTGCGGAGCATAACCCTGGACCCTGACGTGGGGCGCGCCGCGCCGGCTCTGCGTCGGGGCGCCCGCTCGGTGCCCCCCGACCCAAAACCAAGCCCAAACAAAATGGAGGGGTAACAACGGCGTGCTCAAACGTGAGCCGCGCCGCGATCCGACCCCCATACACCGTGTTTTTCTAGTGTCTCTCCATGTGCATTACGCCCTCCCGTCCCCATCTTTGTGTAAAGGAGAGCCGGGGCCGTGCATCCGAGCCAGGGGTCCAGGCAGCCGCCGGGCAGGAGTACCTAGGTCCCGGGAGAGGCGCAGGGGTTCATTCAGTGGCACGCGAGACCGGCGGCTGGTCACGCGGTCCAAAGACATGTAATGAAGCCTGATTTCAGGGCGCGCAAGCTCATGGGCGGTGCGATCACTCCCCGGGGGCCGTCGAGCGTCCATGTCCGGGTCGCGCGAGTCGGGCGCTGGAACAGCTGTCCCGGCCTGGGCCGAACCCACGGGTTTGGGACTGCGATCGCGCATGTACAAAATTTTGGACCAGCAGCTGGTCCATTAAGCAGCGTCCGCATCGCAAATCTCACACGACGAGCACTCCACCGCCCCATGCGATTCTCACAGACTCATTGACGAACCATACCAACCAAGTCGGCGACGGGAGCAAACAATCCCGGCAACAGGCACGTCCACCCGATCAGGGCGACCAGACCACAGACACCTCTCTGAACATCGCATCCGGTATTTGCGGGGGTATCGAGGCAGGCAGGAGGGGGTCGCACGCGCTGCGATCGGAATGTAGCTCGACGCCGAGGCCCGGTCATTACATCGAGGGGGCCAGCCGCGACCGGATCCCATGACGACCATTTCCCCCCTCTGCAGACAGACAAGCACAATGCGGCTTCTCATAGCGTTGCTGCTCCTCGCTGCGACAGCATTTGCATTCAACGGCAAGGTCGAGTCCGGCTCAGGGGCCATTGCCCAGTCTGGCCAACCGCTCCGTGGGTTCAACTGCCAGGTAGGACCCTCGGAGATGTGCATTGTGCCGCAGGAAGGGTGCAAGCTGCTTGCTGCGTTCGAATTCAAAAGTCCTGTGTCGAGAGGGATCGCAAGCACCTTCAGGCAACTTCATGCCACAGATCCGCGCAAACCCTGACCCACCCCCACGTCCACAGTACAACCGCGTGAACTCCTACTTTGCACAAAACTATGCCTCCCTGCCGGCCGCCACCTTTGATGGCAGCGCATCCTGCGGACGCTGCGTCTCCGTGAAGTGCACAGACGACAGCTGTTCGGGCTTGCCAGCTGTCACTGCTCTCGTCGTGGACCAGTGCTACTCCTGCTCCACATGTGAGTGTTCATCTTAGGCTGCTAGTCATCAGAAGGACGATAAAGGGGCCATGTTCTGTGATTCTCATGCCAGACAGAAACTTGCACATCTTCTCGTCCTCATTCCCGTGACCTGCTGCAGCATCCGGCCTGAAGCTGTCCTCCCCAGCCTTCAAGACCATCGCTGGGATGTCCAGTGGATCGATATCCGTGAGTGAACATGGGCTTGCCATGATAGCTTCAGTGCACATTTGAGCTGTGTTCCCTTCTGGCTCCATTGCATGAGTTGTACACAGCATGATGTATCACGACAGGACTTTGTTCCTACACCTTGAGGACTTGTGCCACATCTCTATATCAAACTTCTCACCATTCTCACCTTTTCTCATCTCAGGCCTCCTGGGAGTTTGTGAGCTGCGGCTCCCTCATCCAGGGGAACCCGGTCCTCACATCGTCCGATCCCACCAACATCTGGTGGCAGTCCCTCACCTTCTCCAACTCACGCAAGCCCCTGGCAGCAGTGTCCTTGAATGGGCTGCCCATGAACCTTCAGCCTTGGGGGCCTTGGGTGTGGAGCGCCCAGGTGGGGGAAGACTAGCAGTGGATTGTGCATGTGGGATGGAAGGAGGCCCGGCTTGCAGTGCTGGCGATGCCATGCAACAGTATAAGCACCGGAATTGCTCATCTGGGCATGAGGTTGCTGTACCTGTATCTCAGGTGCATGCGCTCAGCGCTGTGACCTCCTGACCACATGTGTCCTCACTGACCTGTCTGCACATGCACAGGGCCTTCCCCTCAACATCACGAGTGCGGGGCAGAATGCCCTCATCCTGCAAGCCACCGACGGAGAGACGCTGGCCTACACGCTTTCCAACCTCGCCGAGCAGGAACTGGACGGCCAGTTCTCCCTCAACGCTGTCAGCAGCCCTTCACCGAGCCCTAGCCCCGGTCCTGTCCCCACCCCAACAACGTCTACCAGTCCCAGCCCCAGCCCTAGTCCGAGCCCAAGTCCGAGCCCAAGTCCAAGTCCAAGCCCAAGCCCAGTCGCCAGCCCAAGCCCGGTTTCGAGCCCAAGCCCGCGCAGCAGCCCAGGCATGAGCCCCAGTCCAGCTGCGAGCCCAAGCCCTGCTACAAGCCCGAGCCCGGTTTCGAGCCCAAGCCCGCGTAGCAGCCCAGGCATGAGCCCCAGTCCAGCTGCGAGCCCAAGCCCTGCTACAAGCCCGAGCCCTGCCACGAGCCCAAGTCCCCGTACTAGCCCAGCTACAAGCCCCAGCCCAACGACGAGCTCCTCTCCTCCCTCCGGGGACAAGGCGACTTACGCCAAGGTACATGATTGTGAGGATTGCTGCTCACAGAGCTACAGATCTCTGCTCTAGCCTTTACCCCCTGGCATCAGAGCAACTTCGCTCACAGGTGGCCACAAAAGCTGTTCCCTTGCAGGTCCTGGAGAACTCGTTCTTCTTCTACGATGCACAGCGTAGCGGGCGCCTGCCAGCCGACAACCCTGTGCCCTGGAGGGGCAACTCCCACCGTGCGTAACTGGGATTGGGTGTTGGACCGCCCTGGAGCGCAGAAAGTGCATCACAGCCCCCAAGTGGGTTCAAGGCAGCCTGGCTCGCAAGGTTGTCCACATCAGCTTCATCTCTCCCCCCTACCCGTTTTGTCTGCAGTGAATGACCCTGTGGTGGGCGGCTACTACGATGCTGGCGACTACCTGAAGCTCAAGTGAGTGCGGAGGAGAGCGTGGTGAAGGCCTGGGTGCCTGATATTGTATGTCTGTGTCCCGGGAGTGGAGGAGCGTGCACCCCGCAACACGCTCGTCGTACAATATTGTGCCGTATCGCCCCCCGCCCCTTGCCCTGCCAGCTCCAACATGATGCCTGCTCCAGCCTGTCACTCCATTGGTCACTCCATTCCCCCCACAGCTTCCCACTGGGCACCTCCCTGGCCTTCCTGGGCTGGGGCCTGCTGGAGTTCCCCGCTGGCTACGACGCGGCCGGCTTGACCGCGCGCGCCAAGGCCTCGCTGAAATGGGGCACAGACTACCTGGTGGCCTGCCACGTGGCGGAGGACCAGTACATCGGCCAGATCGGCGACCCCGGGATCGACCACGCCTTCTGGGGCCGGGCGGAGGAGCAGACCGGCGCCCGCCCGGCCTTCACCTGGACCAGCGCCATGCCGGCCTCCGACCTGGCCTCCAGCGCCGCCTCCGCGCTCGCGGCCGCCTCCCTGGTCTTCGCCAGCGACAACGCCACCTACTCCGCTTCCCTCCTCTCCCACGCCCAGCGCCTCTTCGACTTTGGGGCCAGGAATGAGGGGTTGTATTCCTCGTCCTACACCGCCGTTACCTACGTTTACTCCAGGTGGGGCAGAATGGAACAAGGGTTACCTTTCACGGAATCCTTGGTCTTCCCAGACCCTGATGCAGCCGCATTGCTTGAGCACTGGGGGGTGGAGTTGGGATTCCATCTCAACAGGTCAGTTTGCAAGGTCAGCCTCCTGATCCCACATCCTCCCCCTCCCATTCCCCTTCCCCCACACAGCACCACCTACCTGGACGACCTGGCCTTTGCGGCGGGGTGGCTGTACCGCGCCACCAAGAACCCCAGCTACCTCACCGCCGCGCAGACCTACCTCCAGCGCGCGCAGTACTCCCGCAACTACTACGTCAACTGGGACGGCGTCTTCCCCGCCGCCGACATGCTGCTCAAGTCCCTGGGCGTGGCCAACTCGGCGGGCGTGGACCTCGACACCCAGCTGGCCACCTTCCGGGCCACCTGGCAGCAGGGCCAGAACGGGGTCACCATCACGCCCAAGGGCCTCTCCATCCCGCCCTTTGGCGGATGGGGGAACCTGCGCCATGCCCTCAACGCCGCCTTTGTCACCGCCATCCACGCCAAGTACAATGCGGGGACGCGCGCCGCCGACCTGGCCTACGCCAAGCGGCAGCTGGACTACGCGCTGGGGTCCAGGTAAGAAAGGGAGAAGAAAGGAGGGGGGGAGGTGGCACATGATGGATGGCCGTGCATCCAGACTCCTCCAGCCCCCTTGCTCGTCTCCTCCCACCCTTCCCCCCAAACCCCCATCGTCCCTACAGCGGGCGGAGCTTCGTGGTGGGGTATGGCACCACCCCGCCCACCCGCGCCCACCACCGCGGCGCGTCCTGCCCCAATCTGCCCGCCGCCTGCGGCTGGGACCAGTTCAACTCCGCGGCCGCCAACCCGCAGGTGCTGTACGGCGGGCTGGTGGGCGGCCCGGCCAGCAGCGACACTGACTACTCCGACGTGCGCAGCAACTACCAGGGCAACGAGGTGGCCATCGACTACAACGCCGGGTTCACGGGGACCCTGGCCGGCCTCATCCAGCTGCTGTGAGCGCGGTGGGGGTCTTCCGGGACCTCGCTTCCGGCCGGGCGCGCCATCGCCCGTTGAGTGAGCCGACACCTCTGAGCGCTGGGTCGGGGCATGTGCCCAGCAGTGCCTGGCGCCAGGCACCCCTGCCCCCTCCATGCCAGTCATCCACATACGTAGTGCGCGCTCCTTTCCCATGCCCCGGCCGGAGTGCCCCCGCTAGAGATGAAGGGCAGGGTGGGTGAGCTCACAAACCAGTGGCCCTTTGTAACACATCCTGCTGAGCCGACCTCAGGCTGCCTCCAGGTTTACACACAGTACCGCATTCCAGAGGGTGCAGCACAAGCTCTCTCACGCGGCGCCCCGCTTGAGGCGGGAGGCGGCACGCGGGCCGGATTTGGAGGCAGCCGCCCTGCCCTGCCCAGCGCTGACTTCCTCGTCCTCGTCTTCACTTTCAAGTAGAGTAGTCCTGGATGTGGGGGAAGTATGAGGCATATTTGAGTAAGATACTTGTGCAAGATTGGCATGCATAGAATCCCCAAGCTCCGCCCAATCACAAGACCCACCTGCTTCGCAGGCTGTGCCGCGTGTTGCGAGAGGGCGTGTCGCTGAGGGCAGAGGTCTGCATGTAGATGGAGATCGCGATGTCCGTCAATAGTGCGAAACCGTGTTCACATGATTCCTCTCCACCTTGGAGCTGGTAATCAGGCTGGTGGCCCAGAATCTTGCTGGCGCCCGGGCCGCCCAGCCAGAAACACGCCGCACAACCACTCTAGCACCCCTGCAACCTCTCCCAACCGACTCTCTCCCGTCCACCAAACACACCTGCGGCACCGCCGCGCGGGTGGACCGCCGGCGTGAGGGGGTGGGCGCGGCCGCGCCCCCAGGCCCCTCATCCGCTGCTGCGCCGGATGCGTGCGCGCCTCGTCGAGGGCCTGTGGAGGGTGGGTAGAGGTGCGGTCCAGGCTTGGTGCTGTGTTGCATACATGTTTGCCTGCTGGGCACTGCGACGCCATCTGGCTCCCAGCCACGGAACTCCATGACCCTGACATGTAAACCCTTTCCTTCAGTCTCCAGCATCACCACCACAGCCCCTATGATCCCAGATGCAGAGAGATGGAGGTCCCTCGATCCTCAACAGCCAGAAAGCATGCTCCCCCGCCAAACTCACGTGGCACGCCGCTGCTCCTCCGCCCCCTGCTGCTGCTCTCCACCTCGTCGTCGGCGCCATCCTTTCCCTCTCCGCGCAGCATGCTCGTCAGCAGCGTGGACAGGGACGCCGAGGCCGCCGCCACGAGGCCCGAGGCTTGGGGTGAGTCCTCGCCGGCGTCCTTTCTTGGTAGTGATGCGCTTGGCGAGGGGCCGGCCGTCAGCGGGGCCTCGGCGAAGTCCAGCTCCGAGACGCGCATCTGCACCCGGCGGCGGGTGAGGGCGGAGGTGTACAGCAGCGTGCCGACCAGCAGGGCCAACAGGCTGAGCCCCGCCAGCAGCGGCGCGGCCCAGGCCTGCGCCATTGCAGTCCAGTCCAGGGGCGGTAAGGTGAGGCGGGTGCCCAGCCACTCCTTGAAGGAGCGCAACTTATCGACCGCTGTCTCCTCGCCCTCCTCGCCACCACCCAGAGCTTTTACTTGCTCGTACTCAGCCTGCTCTGGCTCGCTCCCAGGGTGCTCCGAATTGTTCTGATCATCAGACGGTGACGGGTCGCCAGAGGGGGTGTCCTCCTCTGTCTTCGCACCAGCATCCTCGCAGTGATCCCCGTCCTCCAGCGCAGCATCTTCAGGGTCTCCCTCCTCAGCCTCCTTGGCCACCTCCAGATCCTCGCCGCTGGCTGCAGCAGGGTGAGCGTCCTCCTCCTCAGCGCTCGCCAGGGGCTCCTCACTGTCATCTTCGGGGGCATCTGTACCTGCAGCTGCACCAACGTCCCCGGTGTCCTCTCCCTAAGGCACAGGGTGGCAAGACGCGAGTGGACATATTGCATATGAAACCATGGCCCGTCCATCGTTGCTGTCTCACAGTGATGCGGGAACAGGTGGGCAGGCATTCCACTCAAAATCACAGCAATGCGTCTCATCAGTCTCGACCTTCGCGCAGAGGTCATCGGCACCAGTTGAGGTTCCCGAGCCCGACCCAACTGCACTCACATCAGCAGGCTGCCGCCCAGTTGCCCCCTCCTCCTCCCGCTCTGCCTCTGGGGCCTGCTCCACAGCCTCCTCCTCCTCAACACCCATAGGGTTGACCTGTTCGGCTGGGGAAGCCACATTGTCGTCAGGGTCGGCAGTCGACGGCCGCGTCGCCGTGCTTGGATCCAGCGGCTCCACGGAGCGTGTGGCGTTCGGCGCAGGGTCCCCCTTGGCGGGGGCAGGCGCGCTGGCATTGAGTCTGACCACGGGAGGTAGCATGTCATTGCGCTGCGCCGCCACGCTAGCACTGGAGGTGACAGCCGACGTTGGGCTCTCCTTGGCTGGCGTGGGTACAGTAGTGTTCAAGCTGCTCGCAGGGGGCAGCGTAGTCTTGTTAGAAGCTGCCACACCGGCGTTCGAGGTGACGGTGGTAGGAGGCGGAGTTGTCGCGTTCGGAGCAGCTAAACTGGCGTTGGGGGTGATCTCCAGCGACAGACTCTCCTTGGACGGGGCAGGCACAGCCTTGGCCGGCGTGTCCACTTTGGAAGGGACTTCCATGGCTGCAATTGGCAGACTCTTGTTGGCTGCGCCTACGACAGGAGAAGCCTCTGCGGCTGGGGGTTTGGCAAGCGCCTCGTGGGTTGCAGCAGGTATTTTCTCCAGGCTCGGCCCATCACTGGGAGGTTTTGTACCGGCTGCTGCAGCCGCCTTGCTGGGCGGATCTGCTTTGCTGGGCTGGGCACGACCGGCCACCTCGGTCTCAGGCTCGGCAGGCGTCTCCTTGTGAGGCAGGGGCTGCGTGCCCTCCGAGGATGCAGCACCGCCTGTGGAGCGAGGTGTTGGCAGGTGAGTGCAAGCACGTGAGCACTAGACCGACTTGGGTAAACCAACGACGATAATCTCTCCTGGGGCCTCTCACCAGGGACATGAGCCCAACACCATCACAGCAGCACCCGGCCCCAGTGTCACCTGACACCCCTGACGCTGGTCGGTCTTCGACGACTGCAGCCTCCGCCTTGGGCGGCGCCTCGCTCTTGCTCTCAGCCCCCCGGGCGGCCTCGGTGCCCACGGGCCTCTCCGGCTTGGCGGCAGCATCGGTTGCCCCGCTGCTCTGGCTCGGCGGCACACGCTCACCTGCTCCTAAAGTGCCATCGTTCCGGGGTTTCCTCGGCTCCGCGGCGCCCTTTGCGCCCCGCAGGTATGCGCCAAAGGCCTCCTGGCCGCAGGCCCGCTCTCTGTCCTCCAGCACGCAGCGCGCCCAGCGCACGCAGCCCGCCACGAGCCGCGCGGCGGCCCGCGGCCGCTCGAGCGCCCAGCGCTGCAGTGCTGGCCGCGCTGCGAGCACCGCGCCGCCCGCTCTCCCCGCAGCGGTCGAGGCGCGCCGCGTGGCGGACGCCGCCGCGGCCTTCGCGCGCGAGGCCGGGGACGGCGTCGCCTGCCCGGCCGCACCCTCGCTCAGGACCGACCGGGCGGCATCCAGGGCTCCCACCCAGGCGTCCAGCAGGCCGGTTGCCCCGCCCCGGCCCGCTGCCCGCGGGTGCCAGCCGGACACGAGCGGCAGCACGGCGGGCGGGCGCAGGTCACGCGCCTCCAGGCGGCGGAGCCTGCGTGCCGAGGTCTGCGCGATGCCGGCGGCGGCCGACAGCGAGGTCACCGCCAGCTCCGGCGCCAGCAGGGCGGCCGCCGTGAGGATCAGCAGGTGCGTGAAGATGCGCCTCGCCCTCCCACCTGAAATTTGAGGGCGAGAGAGGGTGATGCAGAGGAATCGCTGTCGGGCTGGGGAACGCCACCGAGAGTTGCCTGCACGAGCACGATGTGTTGCCCCCCACATCCACACTGCGACCCCCCCACCCCCACCTGTGCGTCCACGTCTGGCCACAGGGGTTCCCGTCGGCCCCCGTCCTACTCCCTGCCCGCCGCTCGCCTGGGATCCCCGCGCGCCCAGGCCCGGCTCGGGCGCGCCTGGCGCCGCCCCCGCGGGCGCAGGCGGCGCGAAGAGCATGGGCCCCGGCTGCGCGGCCAGGGATGAGCCCGGCGACGGCGACCCGCCCTGCAGGCCAGACAGGGGGCCCGGCGGCGGAGGGAGGAGGCCGGGCGGCGCCCCCATAGGCGGGGCGTGTCCCGGGGACGGGGCGTCTTGTGGCGCATCGCCAGTCATCGGTGGAGCCAGCTGCAGTTTGCCAGGGACCAGGGCGGCCGCCGGCGCGTCGGGGGGAGCCCACTGGGGCGGGGCGAAGCCGGCGCTGGGCGGCGGCGGGATTCGTGACGCGGCCGCGGCCGGCGCCGTGGCAGCCACCGCCCTGGCCTCGGACTCGCCGGGCCCCTTTGCCTGCCCCGCCGGCCTGGGGATACGGGAGGCGCCGGAGGGCCCCAGCAGGGAGGGGCCCGCGCCGCCTTGCCCCCGGGCAAAATGCGCGCGGATGGGGGACTCCGTGCTCGTGGGTGGGGGGGGAGGGGGACCCCGGGCGGGGGAGGGCATGCCGCAGAGTCGCGCGTCTCGCCCGTGCCCGGCAGCTCCGGCGTCCAGGGCGGTCGGGCCCCCTCGCCCTCCACGCCGTCCATGGCGGCAAAGCTGCCAAAGCCAGCTGCCCTCGCTGGCCCCGACGAGGCGCTGGGCGGCGTGTCGCCCACGGCCCCAGCCCAGCCGCCAGGGCTGTACCCGGGCGGTGCCGCGCCCCACTCGCCCTCGGCGGCGCCGACCACCTCCTCGCCCTCGCCAGCCACGTCGTAGGGCTGCGGAACGACATCCTTTCCGAACAAGCCCTCAGAGGGAGCCGCGGGCGAGCCCCAGGGCTCGGCCGTCTGCCCTGCCCTGGGCCAGTGGTTCGCCCCTACATACTGCTGTGGAGCCGCACCCGGCGGCGCCCAGTGCTCCTCCCCGCCTGCCGCGGAGGGCGAGAGGGGGGCCGCCCACGCGCCCACCTGGCGCTCATCCTCCTGGTGCCGCGACGGCGGCGCCCAGCCCTGGCCCGGATTCCCGGACCAGGGGCTACCAGGGTGGGACCCATGGTCGGGGGGCGGCGCGCCGAAGGGCGCGGGCTGCCTGCCCGGCACAGCGCGCTTGGGCGGGGAGGGCAGCAGGCTCGGCAGCTGGCCGCGCAGGTGCTGCTGCTCGTCGGCAGACTTGAACTGGAAGGAGGGGGCGGAGGTGTACACGCCCATGGTGCCACCTGAGGGGTTGGGGAAAGTGCGGGTGCTGGGTGTGCTGGCGGAGGGGAGGCTCCTCGCAGAACAGCACTGTGACTGGCACATCTCCCTCTTGCCTATGGCAAGCACGGTATGCAGCGCACTCGCTAGTGATAACCCAGCGCAAAGTCCCGGGAGCAATCGTCCGCCTGCCCGTCACCCACCTGCCAAGCCTGCAGACTCCTCGTCAAAATGACGTGTGTCGTCCACAGGGGATCCTGCTGTTCGGGGACTGGTCAGGCTGGGGGGGGGGGCGAGCCATGTGTTCTGGGGCTGGCGGGGACTGGGCTGGGTGCCACTGGCGTTGGAGTGCGTGCGGCTCAAGCCGGGCTGGCCCCCAGCGAAGGGCTGGAAGAGGGTGGGGCCTGCACTCCCAGCGGAATCATCGCCACCATACTGCCTGGCCGGCTGGAAGACGGCTGGGGGAGGGTAACTCGACATTGGGCCTGGCTGCGTCGGGAAGAGGGGTGGCCGGCTTGACGACGGTGATCTCAGGCCAAGAGGACCAGCCTTGGCGAGACCAACGCCCCGCTCGCATTACCCCCATCACCTGGATTTCAGAGCATGAGAAGATCCCACTTCAGCATCCAAGCATCCCACTCGCGCCGAGAGCAGCTGGGACAGGGGGTCCGGCCCCCCGTCGCCGCGGTGAGTATTCCCGATGCAACCAATGGGATTCGTGCAGGGTGCCGGCAATGTTTCACGCCAACATGCACTCCTGGAGTAAGTTGCAATGCCTCGCTGCAGGGATCCGGCTCTGGGAAGGGGCGAGGGTGGCCGGAGGAGCGCGCCGATCACGTGTGTTCTTGGTATTTGAACTGAAGAGGTTCCTATGCAAAGTCAAGAGCAAGGTTTCAGATGTGTGCAGAGGGTGGGCAGGATGGTGGTGCGACCAATCCAATTCCTCAAGCAATCTTTACAGCTTGGAGGGAGAAACTCTTGGTCAATCTGGAGTACTGTGATCTTCTGGGACTCCTGCACTCTGCTCGCCGCCCCCACCAACCAGGCGGAGGTACTCAGCTTCCATCTGCAGGAGAGTGTGCCGCGTGAGTCTGTGGCCCAAGACAATGAGCCAGGGAGCGCTGTGGCCCTGCCGCGCTTGTGATGTTAGTCAGGAAGTTTTCTTGGCAGGATTGCTGGGCAGCGCAGCCCAGCAAACCGCCTCAAAGACTCACCTCTTGGAACTCGCTGGCCGCAAGGCTGTCGTCGCTGCCTGCCGCTGTAGGGAGTGACTGGTCGCCCACATCCTCCCCTACAGCCCTCCTCCCCCTCAGCTTGGCATCTCGTGCAGCCTTCTCGAGGTGCTTCTCCCGGTTGTTGCCACGGTCCAGGACCTGGCGAGGTTGGGTGGTGGGAGGTGTGATGGTGGGGGTCCTTGTGAGCAGTCGTCCTCGACCGGAGTCAGGTGCATTCTTCAGCACTGTGGCCTGCCTGGCAACCATCCAGAGCTGCATGCACGTCTGAAGATTGGATCTGCCCCACGCACCGCGCCCATGGCTGCCTTCTCGCCGCTGCCCTGCGTGACCAGTCCCTCGCAGAGCTGGAGCAGGTGGGTGCAGCCGTCGGCGGCCGCCACCGCCACAAGGCTGGGGTGCCCCGTGCCGGGTGGGAAGGCTAGCGCAGTGAGGCCGTGCTTGCTCACCGGCACCTGTTGACGAGGGCGCAGTGGGCAGCCACTTCAGTGAGGGTCAGCAGTCGTCCCTCTTGGAGGCGCAATGCTGAGCTGGAAACTCCTCCAGCCCCAGAAATCGTGCATGTGCATGCCTGCTAGAGCCTGGACCTCAGGGATGCGCTCCAGAAATCATCAGGCAGGCATGTAGGCAGGCAGCCTGCCACAGTCCCTGCCAAGGCTGTCCACCGTTCCCTGACCCCATTCCTTTCTTCCCACCCACCCACCTCCAGGGCTGGCGCGTCCTGGCGGTGCACCCAGTCCCAGGCCGCGAGCCTGCCGCCTCCGTCCAGGGTGAGGGCCATGCCGGCGCGGGTGGGGCTCCAGGCCCCCGCCGTGACGTACCCGGGCGCATACGGCGTGGCCATCACGGCGTGGCCCACGTCCTCACTCCACACTCGCGCGCTCCAGTCGCCGCAGGAGAGGAAGAACTTGGGGAAGGCGGGGTGGCGCTGGAGGGCGGTGATGTGGCCGTGGTGACCTGATCGGGAGGGGGTGTTCCGGAGGAGGGGGAAGTAAGGGTGACCACAGGTCGACGCTGGAGAGTGGAGGGCTGGGGACGGGAGCGCACGGTGGCCCCTCGCTCGGGCATGTGCGCCTCTGAATCAAGCAGGGAGGCACGGGGCTGGGGATGCTTGGCACCACTCCCCCTTCACAGCTGCGCACGCATCAAGGCGAGTTGGTTCAGCAGCTCCAGTGGTCCACAATCCCACCAAAGCTCGCAATGGCCTCTCCCCCCTACCCAGGCAATCAGCCCCTTGAGCCTCGCCCACCCACGAAGGAGGCCGTGATCTTGTCGTCCTGGCTCTTGGCCCGCCGGTTGCCCGCCAGGATGGTGCCCTGCCCCGTGCCCACCATGAAGCGCGTGGGCCCCGCAGCGGCGCTGTACTCCAGCACCGTGGCCGAAGGGCGGGCGCCAAAACCCAGGGTCACGCAGAGGCTGCAACGGGGTGGAGGGGAGGGGGGAGGGGAGTGGTGGCCCGCACGTCTCCCGCTTGGTTTACTGCGCGCCGCATGCTTGGATGCCCCTTCCCCCCTCCCTTCGCAACCAACCCCCGACAACCACCATCCACACTACTCTGTCTCAGCCCCTCCCCCAGGTCACACATGCCCCCCCCCCCCCTCCCCCCTTGCTTCCCCTCCCACCAGGGTCTCCAGGGCGGTGCCCAGGGCCCGCACGTCCCACCACTCCACGCTGCCCTCGCCCGTGCAGGCCATGACCTCGCTCCCCGTCTTGCTCTGCGTCCAGAGTAGGTGCGCGAGGCGGGAGCGCCCCGGCGCCGTGGCGGCCGCCGCGCCCGGCCCGCGCCGAGCGTCGAACACCAGCAGCTGACCGTTGGCCTGGCCCGCGCACAGCGTGGCGCCGTCGCGTGGGCTGTGCGCCAGCGCCGTCAGCGGCGCGGAGGGCGGGAGCAGCGCGGCGGCCACGCGTGGCGGGCCGGCGTCCAGGTCCCAGAGGCTGACGCGGGAGGCGCCGGCCACCGCCAGGCAGGCCGCGGCGTCGGGGCGCCAACTCAGGCGCACCACCGGCTCCCCGGCGCCCTCCGGCAGCAGCGTCGCCAGGCTGGCGATGGAGGGCGGGTCCAGCTCGGCGAGGGGGGGGACGTCTGCAAGGTTTTTAGGTGGGGAACAATTGGGTTGGGGGTGTTTGGGTGGCGAGGCCGAGGTAGGTCCGAAAGGGGGCAGACGTAGTCAGACCCAGTATCCCAGGCCTTGTCACCTCATCTGCAGCTGAACACCCGTCCACCACCTGCAAAGTACTCCTCGTAGATGTCGAGGGCGTTGTTCTCCTTGATCAGCTCCTCCACCACCGCTCCCAGGCGTACCGTGCACCGTATGTAATCCTCATCCTTCTCCATCTGATTAAAGATATGAATGTGGATACTGGCTTGGGGGATACCCTCGACCCTGCCCTGACATAGCAGCGGATACCAACACCATGGGATGAAGGTGCGCAGACATTCCAAAATAATTGCAGGGTGCTCTGCGTCCCACCCTCGGGCGCAGGACATACACACAGGCCGTGCGCTGTTGTTCTCCTCGTCATGTACCCACTCATTCCCACATGGTGCGTAGGATCTGGTTTCAAACCCAGTCACCTTCTTGCGGAACCTGGCGACCTGCTGGGCGTCTGTGGGGTCCACGTCCTTGGGCCAGCGCCCCAGGGTCGCATCCACTGCCTGGCTGACTGTCTGGAGGACCACGGTGTTCACCTGCACACGTGCATGGGCATGAACAAAGCCTTGTCTGCCGTGCTGCGTCGGGACCAGCATGAACTTGCTGCCTGGCGCAGGAACATCTTCTGATACACCCCCACATATTGTATTGTCTGGCGTGTCACACCTAGAATACGATTGAATCAGGACCCACCTCGTGTTCCGACATGCTGGGGCCCGACTGGGTGCCCCTCGTCACGTGGGACACGGGAACCCAGAGGGCGGCCAGCTCCTCGTCTGGTCGCTGGTCCACAAATACCTGTAGTCGGGAGGGGAGCCCACCTCTGCATATCGTGATTGGGGCGCAGTATTCATGTCAGTCGTGGTGATCTTGTCCAGCCATCGAAGTGGGTGCTCACCTGAATGGGGCCGTTCCGGAAGGAGGGGTGCCGGCCGAAATCCTTCCTCTGCTTAATGTACTGGTGGGAGATCTGTGGTGTAAGGAGGAACAGTTGAATGGATCCAAGACTTGGTGAAACTATTTACTCCAGTGGCACCTCCTCCTTCTTCGTACCTCCATCGCTGTTCGGAGGGTGTCCAGTACTTTTGCCCAAAGCCGTCAGACTCGTGAACCACTTTCCACCGGCGCATGCATCGGATCGCAGCTAGTGTGCTGGTTGAAAGTGGGTTTGGGTATGTAGCCTCCTTGCTAGAGCTTCATGGCAGCCTCCATCTCGCGGGTCGATCACGTCTGTGCCGATCGCTGCTCCGGGAGAGTCAAACACTGTTCGGTGGGAGGTACTGCAGTCGATGTGGGTACCTTCGAATCTCAGCTCGACAGCTTTCGTGCTGTGTCGCACGCCCCACAACCAGGGAGCCACTGACAGACCCCCTTGACATTGAAGATGTCTTCTCCGCTCAGATAAAAGATCAGCACGCGATGTCTGCCGGCGTTCACGCCCGGCTGGGCTCCTTGTTACGGGACCTGCAGGGCGCGGAGGTGCAGAGCGAGTCGACATTCCTCCAACTCGCCGATGCAAGTCTGGTGGTGAATATCAGTGCGATATGAAGGGTTCCAGTGTCCACCGACGCCATTGACTTGCGCACAGCGGCTCACTGAAACTCCCTGATGCCTCCCCTCGGCAGGGTCCCAAGAGCATCCGCCAGGAGGTGCAAGAATGCCTCCAAGTCGCCCAGCGCAAGGAGATGGCAGCTCTCTGCGATGCACTCTATAAAAAGGCACGTAGCGTGCTCGAAACTTAGCTGCACAGGCCAGCGATATGGTCGATGCTGGACGTCAGTCCAGGGTGTCCCGGTGCGTTGGTATGTTACCATCAAGCCTGCCCCCTTAACCACCCTCCCCTGGCACAGACGGAGGCCGCCTGTGCAGCCGTCCTGGAGATCCAGACAGCCGAGGTCACTGCCTCGGAGGCTGAGCCGGGGTCGCCGGGCCTTCCCCCTTCCGCGCTGTCTGTCCTGGGCGCCAGTGCTGTCCTGGCCCGCCTGATGCTGGGGGAGACCAAGGCATCCCCGCCCCCTGGCTTGCACGCCACGGCCGCGCTGCTGCACGACAACTGCCTCCTGTACCTCTGCGACTCCCCCGTCATCCAGGAGGCCGTGGCCCGGCTGTGCCTGGAGTGGTGGCAGGCGGGCGCGCCCGGCAGGAACGCGCTCGTCCCATCCACCATCGCCTACCTCGTCGCTGAAGCCGTGGGGGCCGGTGCGTCTGGAACTGGGCGACTGTTGCAGGCGATATGACCAGCTCGCGCTTTGGCAGGTCCCTGGTTCAGGGCATACCGCTGTGCTGTGGGGAATCGCTCATGCCTGCCACCATGTGTTGTTTCCCCCCTCTTTCAGTGTCAAGCCACCCTGTGCATGCCCTTCACCAACCCTTCCACCCCTGCCAGGCACCACTGCGGCCGTGAAGCGGTGCCACGCCATCCGGCACGGCCTGGACCTGCTGGACTACGAGGACGAGGAGTCCATCGTCCACCTTAAGCGCCTCCTGCTCAAGGCCACCTTCTGCCCCGCCTTCCTGCGCTGCAGCGAGGGCCGCCGCTTCCTGGCTCACCTCTTCCGCCTGCAACCCGCCTTTGTCGCGGAGCTGACGGCCATCATCAAGAACCAGGTCCCGGCGGGGCGCGCCTCAGGCAAGTCAGAGGGAGGTTGGGCTGGTGAGGGCCAGTGGGGGGTGGGATGCCTGTACAGTGATGGCTGCCACTGCTCGGGTGCCAGGATCGGTGTGACTCTGGAAAGCGCACATTCCAAACTGCTCAGGGACCGGTTCAGGAGCCCTCCGCATGGCTGCCCTGCTCCCCTGAGAACCCCCTCTCCACCCCCACTCACCCCCCGACACACCACAAACCCAACCCTGAATGCAGTCCTGGACGCGTACGGCGAGATCCTGTTCCGCGCGGTGTCCGGCGCGGAGGGCGAGCAGTTGGGCGCGGTGGTGGCGCACTGCCTGCAGCCGCTGGCCGAGGCCGCGCTGCTGGCTTCGTCCCCGGGTTTGGGGGCCAATCTGCGCCGGGTGCTGCGTGGCCTGCACTCCCGCAAGCACGAGCCGGGGGTCGACGACGCGCTGCTGGAGGCCTACGGCCCGCTGCTGCTGCGCCGCCTGGCGGCGCCCAACCCGCGCGTCCGCGTGGCCGCCCTCCGCCTCCTGGCCGACGCGTTCCCACTGCGTGACCCCGCAGAGGACGGTGCCGCGGCCGACGAGCGTCTGGGCGACCAGTTTCGGCGCCTGCGTGACGCGCTGGGCGACGACGCGCCCGCCGTGCGCGCCGCTGCTGCGCGCGCGACCGCCCAGGTCCTGGGCGCCTACTGGGAGCTGGTCCCTGCCGCCCTAACTGCCTCCCTCCTCTCCCGCGTCTGTGAGTGGGAAGTGGACGAGGGGGGGGGAGGGGGGGCCTTGAGAGGGAGCCTCGACGTGCATCTTGTCATCTCTGAGGGGAGGAACTAGTTGCCCCAGCCACTCGAACTTGTCCCACCTCACCACCAAGGGCATCACCGCCGGTTTCCCTCACCCTTCGCCATCCCTTCCATTCCTCCTTCTCCTCTTGACCCCAATCTCACCAGCTCATTGCTCAAACCGCCGCGTGTGCAGGCGACCTGGGGCTGGACACGGCCAGCATCGAGGCGCGGTGTGCGGCCGCAGAGGCGCTGGCGGGCCTGGCAGAGCTGCCGTTGGCGGCGCCGCTGCTCAAGAAGCTGCTGCCCCGGCTGAGGCCCCAGCTCTTTGACGCCTCGCCGCGCGTGCGCGCTGGGTTTGCCGACTTATTGCTGAGCCTCGGGTGGGTGTGGTGGGTAGGTGGGTCCGTGGCAGACTCGTGGCGGGGTACGCTCGCCGCCCGACGTGACTGCCAACACAGAAGGGACACAGGGGTATCTGTTTGTGCGAAGGAGAACTGGATCTGCTCACAAGGAGTCGTCGTGCTGCCCACGTGTTGGAGCCTCAACCACCGTGAGCCACGATGGCGACGCATGCTCCTGCGCAGTTCTTGCTTTCTAGCAGCGCACGTATCACCCATCCACGCCGTCCCCCACAACACCCCCCGTTCAGTGGGCTGTCCGGCCTGAGCTGGCTGGACGTGGTGGCGCCCCAGGACCTCATCGGCGTGCTGGGCTGCGACACCCCCGCCCTGTCCCAGCGCGTGCACCAGCTCCTGCTGCCCTCCTTCCTCCCCGACGAGGAGTCGGCGCCGGGCCTGCTGGTCTCCCTCCTGCGCAGCCAGCCGGAGGCCGGGCGTCGCCTGTGCCTGCACCTGGCCGGCGGCGTGGAGTCCAAGGCGCAGGACGGGACCGTCCTGGCCCTGCCCTCGGGTGCGTGACTTTCGTTTGGAGGGGCATGAGTGGGAGGGGTCTCAGGGGTCTTGGGTGGGGCAGGTCATCAGGGGCTGGTGTGGTGCCCCGGCTGAGGATCTTGGCAGGACAAGGGCCGTGCAGTGTCGAGAGCAGTGCGGAATGCACGCTCTACACATGTGGCTACGAGGCGCATTCAGGCTCGGATGAAACCCATCCCCTCCGACCCCGACGCCTCCCACCCCCCGACAGGCCCGGCCGTGGGAGCAGGGACCCTGGCCTCCCTGCTGGCTGTGCTGACGGAGCACCTGCTCAGCGTGCAGATCGTGGGCGAGACGGGCCCCGACTCGGCGCCCAGGGCCAAGCCCGCCGTCAAGCCCAGGAGGAAGGCTGGCGCGGGGCGGCGCGGCAAGCGCGGGGCCGGTGACGGCGAGCCGGGAGCGGAGGCTGAGGGTGGAGAGCCGTCTGACCGACCCGACGCCAGCACGAGCGAGACGCGGGCGGGATGGTCGTCCATCCTGGCAGGCGTGTGCGCGCTGGCACAGGGCGCCGGTGCTGCACTCCGGGCCGAGCTGCTCGACCCCGGCGAGGGGCAGGCGCAGCTCCTGGCCACGGCCACCTCCGGCGACGTGGGCTGGGCGCGCGCGCTGCTCCCGCGCTGCGCCTCCGCCGCCGAGCGGGCGGCGCTGATGCGCGCGGTCGCTGCCTGGCCCGAGGACGCCCTGGCCGGCGTTGACCTCTGGGGATGGTGCGTGTGAGGGGCTGCTGCTGCGAAGCGGGGGTGCTGTGCATTGGACTGCCCTAGGAATTGGGCTTGGAGTCGGTCGAGGCCGCGGTGATGCTGGCGCCCACCAATGCCCACGTACCCACCTGCATGCCTGCTCACCCCGTTCCCCCCCACACACCTTGCCAGGATCTCCCGCGAGGTGGCGGAGGCAGGCCCTGATGCACCGCTGGAGCTGCTGAGCACCTGCGTCGAGTGCACCCCCCAGCACCAGCTGGCGGCCCTGGTGGCAGCTTGCGTCAGGACGCTACACCCGGCCTCCGGCCTGCCCCCCAGCCGCCCCTCCCAATTGCGATCCCCCGCCCTGGCACTCAGGTACTTGCTTGATTCGTGAGTTGCAGGGGGCCGCTGCTGGGCCGTGGGACGATGCATTGCTCGGTGGCGAACACCTCCTGGGGAGTTTGACGTTGCCGAGCAACCTCTATTTCCACGCACTCCTCGGCATGCACGACGACAACACACCCGCAGCCCTGTCCCACCACTCACTCCCACACGACGCACAGTCTGCTGGGCCTGCTGGGCCGGGACGGGCGTGTGTGGCTGCCCGGCACCCTTCCCCCGGCGGAGGCGCCCGGCGACCCGGTCCCCGCCCTCCAGGCCGCCGCACTGAGCGGCCTGGAGGCCGCCCTGGCTGGCGACGGCGCAGGCGCCGGGGCGCACCATCTCCCCGAGATCGTGGCCACCGCGCTGGGCTGGGACCTGCACGCCCGCCTGCACGGCAGGACGACGACCGCCGGCCCCCGCGGCGCGCTGGACGCCGCCCTGCAGGCCGGCGCGGCGCGCGTCGGGGAAGACCGTACCACCGAGCCCGGTCCCGCCGCGCCAGGGACGAAGCGGGGCCGACGGGGGCGTGGACGGGCCGACGGCGCAGCGCTGACGGTGGATGAAGGCCTCGCATCTGCCCCGTCCTGGCGGGAGGTGGCCCTGGCCGCGCTGGCGCTGGCCTGCGACGCGCGGCGGTGCTGCGCGGAGGTTCTGCGGGCAGACACGCTCGCGCGGCTGGCGAGCGCGCTGCTCGCCGAGGCGCGGCGCGGCGGGGGCGGCGACGGGGCCGCCGTCGCCGCGCTGCTCGCCCCGGTCGGCGCCGGTCTGGCGCTGATGGCGGCCGGGGTCGAGGACGCTGCGGTGTCTGACCTGGCAGTCCTGGGCCCCGTGCTGGACGACCTGCTGCGCCTGGCCCTGGAGACCCGGGTCGCACTGCCGGCCGCGACGGCTGCGTGCAGCGCGTGGGCGGCTCTCCCGGGGACGGGGCCGCACTGGGTTCCTGCCGTCGCGGAGGCGCTGGCGAGCCTGGCGGGGCTTGGTACGACGGCGGGCGGCGAGCAGCTCCCCGGGGACGTGCGGGAGCTGGGCCGCCGGGTGCGCGCCGCGCTGGAGGCCGAGAGCGAGGAGGCGCTGAGGTCGCTGTGCGCGGTGGTCGGCCGATCGACGCAGCCGGACCGGGTGGCGAGGGAGGTGGCCGAGGCAGAGCAAGCCCTGGGCGGCCAGTATTCGGGCCGGGTGCAGGCCGGCGCACAGCGCCTGCTGGCTCTCTGTGGTGCGCCCGGTGCGAGAACTTCTGTGGGGGGGGGTGGAGTCTGGATAGGAGGGCTCAGTCTGGGGAGGGGCCAGCATGGTGCTGCGGGGGCGACATGCCAGACACCAAGATCCCCACACAGGCGGCGCCACCCTGCCCGCGGGCATCAACCTCCCACCACCTCACATCTCTTATCAGGTGGCTCGAGGGCCGTGCGATCGCCTCTGGGCCCCAGCGGGCGAGCCAACGAGGTGGCGCTCCCCCGTGTGGCAAAGGGCGCCGCATGGGCTGGCGGGGCCGGCCAGGAACTTGTGCTGTGACAGCGCAAGGGGATCTGCACGTTCCCATTGCCACACGGACCCCCAGCTCCACCTGACACCATTGCTCCGCATGACAGTGCTGCATTGACTCGACACCGGGCTGGCCTCGCCTTTCTCTCCCGAGGCGAGGGCGCATGAATGCTGTTGACATCCGTTACGTAAGTATGACCAATTACGGGGTGCCCAGAGACACACTCAGGTCGACGGAAGCTGCGCTCGGCCGATACAATAACAAAATTAAACAATGAATCGACAATAACAAAAACGTCAAGTCCCTTGTCGTACCTCGATCATGTCAGGCAAACGGGTGGTGGAGGACCTGTTTCGGGTCGCGCAGGGTGCCGGCCTGATTGCACGGTCCATCGCCGAGTCCAAGTGAGCAGCTGGGCGGGCATGCCTTGTGAGTGCATGTAAAGATCCAGGGCATGCACGGTGACCTCCCTTGCTCCCACTCCACCACGCAGCTCTTTGCTGCGTGGCCTTCTCCCCTCAAGCCTGAACTCCAGCGCAACGTCCACGAGCACAGACAATGGTGAGATGCCTGCAATTCACCATAGCGCATTGTATTCGTGTCTACCTCAGTGCAATGCACTCATATCAGGGCGTACCTGCCCCCACCCCTCAGATCATGGGAGCGCTGGAGGCAGACCACCCCCCGGCCATGCAACCCATGTCCAGCCACTTTTCTGCAGCGCCTTCCCCCAAAGCGCACCCACGCCTCCAGTTGTGGAGGCAGCGACCCTGGGGCTCAAACCGCAGACCCCTTTCGACAGCGCCGTCGCGACAGCGCAGGGCGTACCGGCGCCCATCCCCCAGCCGAGCGCTGTGTGTGAGGGCGGGCCAGGTTTCAGAGCAGTACAAGACCCCTCCTTTCTTGGAGGGACGGGGGTCCAGGACCCGCGGGAGATGATGCAGAGCCCGCCCCTTCCGCCTCCCCGCGACCCCCCGACCGTCGCGCCTGAGGAAATGGCCCCCCCTCCTGAGATCCCTCCCCAACCACCCGCCGCCTCCCTCTCCGCCAACGTCGCATGGTCTCAAGCCGACTTCCCATCTGCCGCCGCCACCGCCCCGCCCATCCCCACCGCCACCCCCGCCTCCCCCCCCATCCTCCCCACCCTCGCCGCCGCGGCTCAGCGCCTCGGCGCGCGTGTTTGCGCCCCGTGAGCGCGCCGTGCCTTCTTCGGCGCTAGGCCGCGCCGCGGGCTTCGCCGGGCTGGGCGTGTCCCTGGCCTACGGCGCGGCGGTGGACACGGTGAGCGGCGCGCTGTGGGGCCGCCCCGCCGCGACCCCGGGCGCTGCGGACGCCGGCGCGGCGCGGCTGGCGGAGGCGCTGTGCCGCATGCGCGGCGCGGCCCTGAAGCTGGGCCAGATGCTGAGCATCCAGGACGAGGACCTGCTGCCGCCCGGCTTCCAGGCCGCGCTGGAGCGCGTGCGCGCCGGCGCCGACGTCATGCCTCGCCGCCAGCTGGATGCCGCGCTGGCAGCGGAGCTGGGGCCCAGCTGGCGCGCGCGCCTGGCCGCCTTCGACCCCGCCCCCGTGGCCGCCGCCTCCATCGGGCAGGTGCACCGCGGCACCCTGCACGACGGCCGCGCGGTGGCCATCAAGGTGCAGTACCCGGGCGTGGCGCAGTCCATCGAGAGCGACGTGGACAACCTGCTGCGCGTGGTGCGCCTGACCAACATCCTGCCCAAGAGCCTATTCGTCAATAACCTGACCAAGGTGAAGGGGGGGATTGAATGCTATGAGAGGAAAGGGGGAGGGGTGAGGTGGGGCCAAAACCCCTGAATGGTTGGAGGTTGCATGGTTACCCACTCCTCAGCCTCAGTGATTGTTGTTACTGAGAGGGATGGCATACTGCAAGGGTGCGGGCCATGCGGGTCAAGGAGTGTGGCGATCACCGAATCTCATGCACCCAAAAGTTCAAGCAGCCAGGTGCTCGTTCTGTAAGCCCAAGCTTCTGCGCAAGGCCCGCATGCACCGGAATCCCCCTTCACCTTCCGCAGAACCACAGTCTGCCACCCCATGCCAGACCCTCAAAACACCTCCTCTCATTCCTCACCACGTCACGTTAGGTGGCCAAGAAGGAGCTGGCGCTGGAGTGTGACTACGAGTATGAGGCGGCCTCGCAGGCGCGCTATGCGGCGCTGGTGGCGGCTGACCCCGAGCTGGCCCCCCTCTTCTTCGTCCCCCCCATCGTCCCCGACCTGAGCTCGCGCGGGGTGCTGACCAGCGTCTGGGTGGAGGGCGTGCACATCGACCGCGTGGCGGAGCTGGGGCAGGAGGCACGCGACCGCGTGGCGACCAGCCTGCTGACGCTGACGCTGCGCGAGCTGTTCGACTGGCGCTTCATGCAGACCGACCCCAACTGGGGCAACTTTCTGTACGACGAGGCCACGGGACGCATCAACCTGGTGGACTTTGGCGCGTCCCGGGACTTCCCCATCACCTTCGTGCGGGAGTACCTGCACATGGTGGCGGCCTGCGCACGCAGGGACCGGGAGGCCATCATCCGCCACTCCATCAACATGGGCTTCCTGACGGGTGCGCAGGCTGTGCGAAGGGGAAACGGGGGAGGCAGTTTGTATACAATGTGTATGGGCAGCTGAATTACGCATGTCTCATTGATGCTTGCCCATCCCGACTCCTCAAATCCCACCTTTTCTCCAAGCTCCCACCAATGCAGGCGAGGAGGAGCAAGTCATGCTGGATGCGCACGTGGAGGCGGGCTCGGTGGTGGGCATCCCCTTTGGCACCCCGGGGCTGTACGACTTTGCCACGCACTCGACGGTGACCAAGCGCGTGACGGAGCTGGGGGCGGTGATGCTGCGGCACCGGCTGACACCGCCGCCGGACGACAGCTACTCCTTGCACCGCAAGCTCAGCGGCGCCTTCCTGGCCTGCATCAAGCTGAAGGCGCGGGTGCCCTGCCACCAGCTGTTCGAGGAGGCGTACGCTCGCTTCCAGGCCAAGGAGGGGACGGGAGAGGGGGAGCATGACCTGCCGCGCATCGCTTCGCTGCATTGAGGCGGTGCCGGGATCCATGCATTCTCTTGTGACCAGAGTGCTCTTTCTTCATAATCAATGATCGTAGCAAAGCACGCTGCTTCCATGGGTCTCATCCCTTTCCTTAACCCTGATGTCCGGATTCAATAAAGCTGTCGAGAGCGCGCGATCCGTTCATCGCCAGAGCTTTTCGAAAGCAAGCCACAGCCAAACGAGGAGCGCGATCGCCTGGCGGTTATCTCGGAAAGGAGTCTGGCAGCTGCATTCTGGGACGTCTTGTACGGTATGTGCAGGCCCCTGCTTCGAAGCCGAGCTCTGTCCGGCCTCTAGCGACCACCCCCGCGCACTACCCTTAATCTCGCACAAGGCGACCTCGACCGCGCAACGCACGCCCAGCCGGGTGGAGTAAGAATCTTCAATGCTTTTAGATACATGGAATCTCCCAACACCCTCGCGTCAGACGGTAGGCTTGCTCGCCGGGACAGCTGTGGCTGCTGCCGCCCTGGTCGGAGGCGCGGTCCTGTTCCGCCGCAGGCCTGCGCCCCGGCCCTGCACAGTCCTTCCACCCCCAGCCCCCAGCCCTGCGAGTCCCAGAGCATCTTTGAACAGTCGTGCAGATCTTGACGACCTCAGAGCCGGGGCCATCGACCCTGGCTCTGTGGAGGAGGCGCGCCTGGCTGGCTGCGGGCTGACCGCCAATGACCTGGCCACCCTCCGGCCCCTGCACTCCCTCCGCTTCCTGGACCTGGGCGACAACGGCCTGGAGTACATCGCCTCCGGCTTCCTGCCCGGCTTCCCCGGCCTGGAGGTCCTGAACCTGGCGGGCAACTGCCTGCATGAGCTGCCGGAGGACGTCGGCGACCTGCCCCGACTCCGGCGCCTGGGTCTCAAGGGCAACCGCCTGACCTGCCTGCCCCCCTCCATCGGCCGCCTGCGCGCCCTGGTGGAGCTGTTCCTGACCGACAACGCGCTGACGGCCCTGCCGCCCTCCATCGGCGGGCTGGAGTCCCTGGTGAAGCTGCAGGCCTCCTTCAACGAGCTGACCACCTTGCCCCCGGAGCTCGCGCGCCTGACCAGGCTGGAGCTCCTCCGCGTCGCCTGCTGCAGGCTCACGCACCTGCCCCCCGCCCTGGCCAGCCTGCCTTCCCTCAGCTGGCTCTCCCTCGCCGGCAACCCACTGGCCCCTGAACCGGCCCCAGCCGGCCGGGGCCTGCCGCCCACCATCCCCTTCACCGACCTCACCCTGGGCCAGAGGCTGGGCTGCGGCGCCAGCGGCGAGGTCTTCCGCGCGACGTGGGGGGCGCGCGAGGTGGCGCTCAAGCTGTTCGTGGGGGAGGTGTCCCCCGACGGCCGCGCCGCGGACGAGGAGAGCGTGGCCTGCGCCCTGGCAGACCCCTGCCTGGTCAGGGTGCTGGCCAGGACCGCCGAGCCCTGGGGACTGGTGCTGGAGCTGGTGGAGGGCCAGCCCCTGGCAGCCAAGCCCGACCACAAGGTGCTGTGAAGACATGAGTGCGGAATCAGTGTCGAAGGGTTCGGCGGCCTGTCTCCTGCTTTTCCAATCATCCGTGCTCCGACGCTGGCCTCTGCAGCCCTGGGATTGCTCTGCGCCTCCGACCTGCCCGCCCTCCCCACCATCCGCAGAGCCTGCTGCGCTGCACCTGGGCGCCGGGCACACGGTACACTTTGGCTGTACTGCTGCGCATCGCCCACTCTGTGGCAGTTGCCCTCGCATACCTCCACGCCAGGGGTATTGCACACGGCGACGTGTATGCCCACAACGTTCTGGCGGGGCCGTGCGGCAAGGCCGTCCTCTGCGACTACGGTGCGGGGCCCTTGGGGGGGGAAATGTTGAAGGATCGTGGTTTGAAATCGCAGTAACGGAGGGCTGCATGTGCACTGAAGGTTCCCCTCCACGCAAGGCATCCCTGGAGGATCCACCTCAGGCCCAGCCCGGGCATCGCAGCGCATCCCTGTCCAGGGCCTCGCTCAGGCTGTCCTGGACGCAGTCACACCCAGCCGACCACCTGCACCCACGCAGGAGCGTCGTTCCGGTACGATCGCCGCCAAGACTCGCACTACGAGCTGCAGGAGGTCCGGGCGTACGCCCTGATGCTCAGTGGGTTGATGCAGCACCTCGACATTGGCTTTTCAGGTGGGCGAGGGGGGGCTGGTGACCGGAGAGGCAAAGTGCACGCTGCCCCACCTTGAACTCCTCCGCGCAGCAATGAAGAGGGGCCCATGCATGCTCTGAAGCCGGTGCCCTTCCATAGGTCCCTCACAGGGAGCGAGTCGCTGTTGCCGTTCCTTGATGTCGCTCACACGAGCAGCCGGCTTACGTCCGCCCAAACACCAATCCCCAAGCACTGCAGACATGGAGGTGGCGCTGAGCACGCAGAAGGCCCTCCTCGCCCTCGTGCAGGCCTGCCGGACCCCCGACCCCGCCAAACGGCCACGCTTTGCGGCCATAGCGGCCCGCATCCGATCCTTCCAGCTGTCCAGCAAGCATGCGGGAGCCACCTCAAGGGAGCAGGCGGCGGAGACCCTGCGATCCTCGCGCGTCGTGCTCAGCGCACGCAGCGAGGAAAGCACATGATGCATGCAGCCCCTGGCAAGCCCGACCTCGATGCACAGACCCGGCCCCGGCGTCATCACATATATTCCCTCTGCGAGAGACTGTTGTACACTGTGGTAGCATTGTTGTGCAGCTGTGATGGCAGGGTGCAGCCTATGCAGGAAGGTGTGCAGCAGGGCGGCCAACGCAGGCGCTCCTACACAGCGGTCTCTCTGGGAGCGCCACATGTCGTCTCCATGGTTATGATACAGCGCGGCTCATCACGCAGCCAAGGCCTTCTGGGGGTGCACCTGGAAGATGGATGTGATGGGCACAGGCGCTGGCCGCTCCTCTGCTCCTTGGCGCTCCAAACTCTTCCCTGGGTCCTCCAGGACGGGCACGATCCCGCTCGGGTTGAGGGGGAAGAGCTGGGTGTAGTAGCTGCGCGCAGCGTCCGCCTGGTCATAGCAGTCCTGTGTTTGGTGTGGACAGGTTTGTATGGGGAGGGTCCCTGGCGGCCAAAGCAGCCATCCGAGGCATCGGTGGGTGGCAGCACACTCTATGCTCAGCCCATCCTGACCTGGAGCACTACCACCCCGTTGGTTCTGGGTGGTGTCAGATCAGCCCACAGATCTGCCTCACTCCTCACACACACCTTCCCGTGTTCCCTCTCCCCATTCAAGGACACACACACTCTCTCAAACACACAAAGATACCCACCTGCAGCTGCAAGGCTTGGCCCGGCACATGCGCAGCAAGCAGGCGTGCCTTCCACGCGTCGACGGCAGGGTAGTCGTGCGCAATCCTCCTGCGCCCGCACCGGAACAGCGTGGCGTAGACCGCGTCGAAGCGCTGCACGGTGGGAAGGAGGCGCAGGTCCGCCTCGGTGGCGGCGGCCCCGCAGAGGAAGGGGGAGGCGGCCAGCGCCGACTCCACCGTTTCCAGGGCTTGGTGCAGCGAGAACTCCGCGGCCTCATAGGCCGCCTGGGTGGTCGCGAAGCCGCAGCGATACACCCCGTTGTTGATGTCCGCCTGGATCCTGGGGGGGTCATTCAGGGGGTGTTGGGTGGCAAGAGGCGCAGCCGAACTGACTTCCTATGTCAACCAAGCCCTGAGGGCGCTGCCCTCCAGAACTACACACAGTGGTCTGTTGCAGGCAGCCACACCCAGTGCAGGACACTGGAAACCCCTCGCCATTGGAGTCAGGCGAGCCCCTCTCCCATTCTCTCCGCCGCACAGTGTTCACCTCAGACCTGTCGTTCCAGCGCTCGATCTCAGGCAGGAGGTGCTGGGGCGCCAGGTCCACGCCTGAGTCCCCCGGCAGGCGCAACGCGTTCAGGCTGCGCACGATGAGCGAGGATTCGTTGCACACGATGCGACGGGCGGCGAGGTCGACGAGGAGGGGCGCCGTGCACCGTCCCCGGTACCCGGGGCTCAGGCTATCGTACACGCCCCTGCACAGCGAGGGAGAGGCGGTTGAGGGAGCAGGAGCCAAGGTGCCAGGCAGCGTCCCAGCTGCCGGGACTGCCCTGGGCTCGCATTGCGCAGGGAGCACGCAGTCCAGCACAGGCGCTCACCTCAGGTCCCGCGCTCCAGACACTGGGTCCGGGGCCCTCAAGACCCAGCCGCCACGAGATGCACGCTCCGCGTCGTCCAGCAGGTGCACCACCTCGACGTGGTCGCCGAGGCCGCGCGCTGCAAGGGCCAGGCCCACCCTGTGGCACCAGGGGCAGGGGTTGCCGAGGTACAGGCGATACCTTCCGGTCTCCAGCGGGAAGTCCGGGGATCCTAGCACGCCCTCGAACGAGTAGGTGGGGCGGACGTAGGCCCCCTCGGCGTCCTGGGGCGCCAGCTCGCGCATGAAGGTGAGCCAGGCCGCCTTCCATGCGGCCTTCACCCCGCTCACCAGCACGCCCTGTGGGATCACGCCGCCCGTCCACTCCAGGATACTCAGGCCCTTTTTAGGCCGGGTGGCACCTGGAGGAAGGAGGACGGGTAAAGGGTTGGAGGTGAGGTTTGGGGGGGGTCCTCCATGGTAGGGGCTGATACTGCGCATATGAGCGGGAGGGGTCCAACACGCACAGCACCCCACCACCATGAGCCAGCATGTGTGCATGCAAGCGATGCGCCCAGACCACGCGCATGCGCATTCATCGGTCGCTCGCGCACCGCAAGTGCTGAGGTTCCTGGCCCGGCTACGCTTCCCGAGACATGCGTATGACGGTGGCATCGCAGATGCAGCTCTGTGGCATGGAATGTCTACGGAGGCCCTGGGCCCCACGGCATGATTCATGGGAGGTTCGGACGCGATACAGGGAGTTTTCCAATGCTTGCATCCAGCTTTGCTGCGGCACAGATGAATGGAGTGGCGTATCGCAATCAATGCGTCCCTTCAATTGGTGCGCTCCCATCGTCCACCCCCCCACGTGGGCTTAAAAACATGAGATCTACTATTTACAGCGCGCTGATAGTTACTAACGGGCGCGACCTGTACTTCCCTGGAGTGGGAGCCAATCAGATCGTTCAAGCGGCTCTTGAGGATTACAAGCACCATCGTAAGAATGGAAACAGCGATAGCGGAGCCGTTGCCGGCCGCCCGGACCCTCGAGCCCTCCCCGTCCTTCACTTCCGATAGCAATGAGGTTCTCGAGATCGAGCTTACACAGGAATCAGGTGAGAAGGGGTCGCATGCACGCCGATTAGCCCTCCTCTTTGTCTGTCGCTTCATGCATGAATCGCACCTGCAGATGGCGTCCCCGCCTGGGTGAGGAGCCTGGTGGCTGCCTGCCAGGATGGAGAGGCGGTCATGAAGGCCTGCGTGAATGAGAAGGGCCAGATCCAGGCCTTGGGTGAGCGAGCTGTGCGTCTGGAGGGCTCTGTTGTGGGAACTTGTCCTGCTGCGCGGGCTTGGCAAATGCCTAGTTGCCGGGTGCCCCCCATGGTGACTCCTCGCTCTTCCCCATGGCAGGGCCCCGACGCTCTTTCCCCACCCCCCCTCCCCCACCTGCGCAGTGGTGACCTCCACCGTGGACGATGCCCTGTGGATCCACGCCGTGTTCACCAACGAGGAGTTCCGGCGCCAACGATACGCGCACCGCTTGATCGCCTCCGTGATGAGTGAGGCGGGGTGCCGCACCGTCCGAGCCGCGCTGCCCAGCCTCAACCCCGGCTCCCAGGCCCTGTTTTCTGGGCTGGGATTCCACCACGTCACCGACGTCCTAGCCTGGCCAAGGTAGGCGTTGGGGGGGGCCAGGGTTTGTTGGGTCCTGCATGGCGGGTGGGCGGTGGGAGTGTTTGTTGGCCACTTACATTTGTTTGTGATCTTCCGCGCTGGGATCTTGGAAGAGAAGACAGAATCGCGATGTGGACTGGTTCAGTGAGCCTCAAGTCTGTCCGTCAAATTCCTCTCCTCAGACCCTTCCAAACCTCTCCCTCCTCTCCTCCCCGCTCCGCAGCTGGGAGACCTCCAGCGCGCTGCACCTCTCCATCACCCAGGGGCTGTCGGTGGATCTATTAGTCCTGCACCCGCCCCAGGAGCAGGAGGCCCACAGCATTGCACACGCCGCCAAGGCAAGGGGTGGTGCGAGGTGCCGGTGTCCGTGCCCACCGACATAGATGCCCCTGCCTTGTTCTATTCGTCTGCGTCTCGCCTCCCTTTCCCTCTCTTCCCCGCCTCCCACCCCACCCCCCCTGTACCTCCCCGTAATAAACCCCGGCAGGTGTGTGCCACGCTGGAGGAGGCGTGCGCCGCCCTGGACGCGTGCTCCCCCGCCCCCGCCCACCTCAGGGACTTCCTGCCCGGCGAGCGCACGCTCTTCCCCCTCACCCACTCTACCATGGTGGCCGCGCTGAGTGAGCGCCGGGTCTGGGCGCTGCCGGGCCCCGACGGCAAGCCGGTGGCGGTGCTGGCGGGGGCCACCACGCCGCGCGGCATGGCCATTGCCAGCGTGGCGGCCGCCTCGCCCGCAGGCCTGGAGGCGGCGCTGGTGGCCGCGCGCCTGCACCTCCCCCGCGCCTGCCGCTTCTACATCCTCGCCGGCTGCGACCCGCTGCGCCTCATGGGCGACCAGTTCTCCATCACCCAAATCTGGGAGCGGGCGGCGGGGCACCTCGCCAGCTGAGTGGGGGTGCCGGGAGCGAGAAGTTTGTTGTTGGAAAGGGGCTCCTCTGGGACTCTCAGTCCGCGGGTCGACAGGCGCCGCCTGCGCTGTGCAGCCGGAAAAGCGCAAGGACATCCCCAACGGACAGTGCCCTGCACGCTGCCATGGGTGCCCTCTCACACATAACCCTCCAGGGTGTCGCTTGGGACCCAGCTACGCTGTCTGCGTCCAGGCACAGCAGGCATGCACCCAGAGGGGTTGCCGCTGTTGTCATCGTTGTGTACTCTCTTCCCAGACTGCTGACACTATCCCGGATTGCGACAAAATGTTGGTTGCATTGCTTATGTAAGGCATCCTCCTGATCCCGGCTGCATACGTTTGATTAATAGGCAACATGCTTCCACCCCTGGTCTCTACGCTGCGCGCCCGCATGGGCCGATATTAATTCCAAGACATAGACACCGCCAGCGGATGGGCGGGCTACAGTGCACCACCTCCATTCAGGACGAGGCAGCCTCGCCCTCGTCGTCAGAGTCGCTACCGTACTGGCCCAGGAGTCCCGCGAGGCCTTCCCCCTCGGATCCCGCCTCGCCGCGCGCCTCCGCTGACGGCTCCTGCGCGCTCTCGTGGGCTTCTCTAGTGCTCTCGTGCGCGACTGCCGGAGCAGCTGCTTCCGGACGCAAGGGCTTGATCCGGACCAGGGGTACCATCCGTTTTTGCCTGTAAGGGTTGAGATCTCGATGAGGGTGTGCATGGCTGGGGCGTGCTGCATGCCACCTCGTGCTGCAACTCAGTCTAGCTGGCATGCTCAGAGACTGTCGAGCAGCAGAGACTCAAACGCTCACGGGTCCATCAAGGACACCAGTGACTGACTCCCTCCCTCTCCTTGCTGCACATGCATGTCGTGCAGGGCGCAGCTGCGCAGCAAGACGCACCTCCCGCTCGGGATCTCCGCTCCAGGGGGTCGCTTGCTGGGCGCCACCCCTGCTCCACCGGCAGACGGAGCGGCCCCCGCTCCCTGCCCGCTCTCCGCCCTCCTTTCCAGTTCAGCCCGCTGCCGTGCAAATTCACGCTGCTCCGCATCGCGCACCTCCTTCTCCAGGTGCCGGCCCCGCTCCTCCTCGTCGCGTAGGTGGAGCAGGTCACCCTTGTCAAAGGCGCCCTTGGCAAACAACCACCCCGCCCGGTTGCTCTGCTGGTCCTCCAGCTGCGAGGGTGCGTGGAGAAGGGGTGGGGATGGTATTTCAGACCTCTGCACCCTCATCCTGCAGGCATCGATCCGGAAGGCCTTCCTCGAGCTCAGCCCCTCACGTCTTGCACGGCTCGCAGGTAGTCTGGGTCCTTGACGGCATCCTCAGGCATGGATACCACCGACTTGAATCGGTTGGGATCCGGCTTCCGGGGTGGGAGGGCGCTCTGCACCGGGTGGAGGCACAGGGTGAGGGCATGGCACCAGCCTCACACCTGCACCCAACTCCTGTCGACACGGGACCCTCCTCACCGCCATGATGGAGTTCTTATTCTAGCTAGACTTAGCACATGCCGCGAGAATGGAGCCAACGCAGAGAATGAGAGCTTGAGGTTGCACATTCGGGAGGCAATGTGTGCGATGCGCCCCCTAATGTGTCCCGTACGATCGATTTCCACTACAGGGCACGAGGTTTCGGTGATGCAGATTCTCACGCGACTTCGTATTAAGACTCCTGCAGCAACCAAAGCTGCTATTCCGAGGTTAGAAGGACCACCAACCCCCGAATTTTGCCCCCATCACCTGTGGCCTGTTTTCCCCCGCCCAGCTCGTTTTCGAGAGATTGCCATCTTCCCTGCGGCTCAGTCCTTCCCGTGCCTGGCCTACCACCAATTCCCTGTCATTTACCTCTTTGAGGCCGGCAGCTCGCTCCTAGAGGCCTCCAGGATGGCGCTTTCCGGGGTGTAAACCCTGCCCCGCTGCGCACCTTCCCCTCACGCGTGTGGGCATGTCCACCGTCACCACAACCCAGTCTCGGTCCCTCGGGAGCCATGCGGCGCTGTACGGAGGGAGGAGGCAAGCCATGCCCGGCTCCGCGTCCAATGCCGTGGAGCCGGGGGTCAGGGGGCCAAGCCCGCTGTCCAACTCCTCCACCCTGAACTCCTGGATGTTCGACGCCATCGGCGTGGGCCCGGACGACTTCCTGGGCGGCTCCCTGCAGGCCCTGCCGTCCATCGACGGGCCTGGGGCCAGCACCCGCCAGCCAGATGGCCAGGGCTCCCTGCAGCACAGGCCCGGACAGTCCAGTCTGGAAGAGGGGTTGGGGCGCGGCTCCCTCTTCGATGACATGTTCCCCTCCTCGGTCCCCAGCGGCCTGCCCTACGTCGACGACTACTCGCTGGGAGGTGAGCAGAGTCAAAGTGGGGGGCTGGCTCTTCTGACGGGGCGTGGGCCCCCCTGGCCTGCACGGCATGCATTGATCTTGGCCTGCACGGCATGCATTGATCTTGGCCTGCACGGCATGCATTGATCTTGGCCCCATGGCTGCATGGGGCCCCACCCTCCTTGCAGACCATCCGAGCGTTCCCGCCTTGTGCCTTGCAGTGCCAGATCTGTCTGATTTGTGGATGCCTGGTGGCGTGGGTGGCCTGGGCGACGACCTGGGGATGGGGCCCTCCCGGCACGCCACCCCTCGCCCGGGGTCGGCCGCCGCCCTGGAGCCCGCGCCCGCGCGGGCGCCGGCTCCCCTCCAGCACCGGGCCGGCCCCGCCTCACGCAGCACCCCTGTCCCCTCCGGGGAGGTGAGGCGTGGGGAACAAAGTTTCGGGGGCCCTCCGGGCAAGAGCGGCGTCTGCCCAGTTTCCCGTGCCCCATCAGTAAACTCCTGAGCACCCTCCTCCTCCGCCACCCAGTGTCCTGTTCCCACGCCGACTTGGACCATTCCCTTGCCCCGTCAGGACCGCGCGGCGTCTGCAGCCGGCACGCCGGCGCTGGAGTCCCCCAACGATGCCCCGGCCGTCCAGATATCACCGGTGGAGCTGGGAGGCCAGCCCGGCGACCTGGCGCTGGAGGTGAAGGAGGTCAGGCGCGTCAGGCTGGTGGTGGACGATCAACAGCCCCCCACCAAGCTCGCCAGAGGTGGGTGCTGGGAGAGGCCAGCAGGGTGCATGGCATGCCGTGGCGCTGCTGATGTGGGCGGGTCAATTCGCAGACAGAGGGTCGAGGAGACGTTCCTTCCTCATCTCCTCATCCATTCATTTCGGCGACCACCGGCCTCGCGCTCCATACCCCGCTGCTGCAGTGCAACCCCCCAGGGTCACACCCCCACTGTCCCGTGGGGGTGTGGTCCTGTGCAGCCCCCCTGCTGGCCGCCTCCTCTGAAGTGTCCCGCCTATCTATCGAGGAGAAGGCAGCCCTGGAGTATGTGTTTGGAGGCATGCCCCATGCCTGGCGCCGGTGACATACCCACCCAGCCCGCCCTGGCCTTCAGCTCCCCCGATGACATTTGCTCCGCCGAGGTCGACCAGACCGACCTCTCGGCACCTTGACCAGAAGCCCTGACTCAACGCAAGTCCGCTGACCACCGCTCCTTGACGAGGGACAGAGCGGACCCTCCGTATTCAGCGGGTTGGCGACGCTTGGTGCTAAGCCTCGCCCCCTTGCACAACTCTGCCCTGTGACTCGCCTTGTTCTGGCCCCTCTACCACACTTGACTTGGGAGATCCAAAACCTCATGCCCCTGCCCAGTTTCAGCATTTTGTCGCCTTCACGCACAGCCGATGTGAGCCGGTCTAGGGTTCCGGGGGAACGAGGGTCACGTGAACTGGTGCGCTGTACTTTTTTCTGCCCAGCTCCCGACGCCGTCCGCGTGTGAGGTCATCACCAGACCATCTTGTCTGCATCTGCATGTTTCCTTGTGAGTAGTGCGGAAGTATAGCTCCATCTTCAGATCCACACCCCGTCCAGGGATCTGCCCAACCCTTCTTTCTTCGGTGGGTCCTGGGTGCGAGGGTTTCATGTGGGGCAAGCCCGGCAATGGTGAGGTCCGCGAAGCAGGCATGTCCGGCCCTCAAACCCTATACATATCATAGAAATATTTGTTGCGGATTGTTTCGCCCTCCCGCCCGCCCAGATCCCCTTGACCGACATGGCGACCCTGGCCCTCCACCAGCACGGCAAGAGCCGCGTGCGAGTCGGTCGCGTTTGGCGTGAGGGCAGCGGTGAGTGATTGCCGGGGACAGTGTTATGAGTCTGGATCAATACATGGGTTGCAGGCATGTGCAAACCCCAATCCCCTGTCCGACCCTAGGAGCCTCCTTGCCACCTGCCCTTGCAGTGCACACCTTTGCCGAATTCAAGGTGGCCACCACCCTGGAGAGCGCCATGGAGCACGCCTTCCTCACCGAGTCGAACGAGGGCATGACAGCCACCGACACCCAGAAGAATACAGTGTACTATGTGGCCAAGCAGGTATGGTTGCATGGGGTGCAGTTGGATGACAGGGTATGACCACTGGTGGATGTGGCTTGTGAACCGCATCGTGATGACTGGTGAGGGATGCAATGATTTGCGCCTGGGACCCCCGTGCGTGGACTACATGCCTCCCTCAGTGAGGAGGGCATACGTGTCGACCCTCTCCAAGATCGGCCCCTGGACCACATCTCCACAGATGAAGAAGCCCTGCGGCCCTGAGGAGTTTGCCCTCGCCATTGCCAAGCACTTTGTAGACAACTACCCCCTGGTCTCCAAGGCCAAGGTCTTTGTGGAGATGGAGCCCTGGAAGCGCATCAGCGTCGACGGCGTGGTGAGTCCGGGATCCAGGGTGCTCGATGTTTAGGAAATGGGGTGGGCGAGTGTGTAAGAGGGTAAAACGACCTTGCTCAGGCCGGCATTCTCGGGTGGCACAAATATGTCGACATGGTTCCATCCTCCCCTCCTGCCACCCTCCTCCTGCAGCCCCACTCCCACGGCTACATGATGACCGGGACGGAGATCCGCACCGGCTACGCGACCTACGACAAGGCCGGCAAGGCTGCCATCCAGGGCGGGGTGAAGGAGCTCAAGGTGCTGAAGACCACGCAGAGCGGCTACTCCGGCTTCCTGCACGACAAGTTCACCACGCTGCCAGACGTCCCCGACCGCATCGTGGCCACCTCGGTGACCGCCACCTGGAAGTACAGCGCACCCCCGCCCTGCTTCGACCCCGCGTTCGAGGGCGTGAAGGCCGGGTTCGCCGCCGCCTTCTACGGCCCGCCCGCCAAGGGCGTGTTCAGCCCCAGCGTGCAGTACACGCTGTACCGCATGGCCCAGAATGCGCTGAGCAAGTGGGTATAACAATCTTGGTGGAGGGGGGGAAGGGGGGCGGGGTTGGTGGGAAGGGCGGTGAGGAGGTCGGTGAGTACAGAGGGCTCAATGCCTTGGCACCCACTGCCATCCGTGGTTGGGAGGGCAGTGCATGGCTCAAGCATCCCATTGAAGAAAAGGACGCGCTCCCCCGACCCATTCCCAGGCCAGCTTGTGGCGCCTGTCACCATACCTGTCTCCCCTCGTGTCGCCCAACCATCTCCCCCCCCCCCCCCCCTTCCGCAGTGTGCCGCAGGTGGAGTCGGTCTTCCTCAACATGCCAAACCTGCACTTCCTGCCCTGCACACCGGTCCTCAGCCGCTTTGAGAACGACGTGTACGTCGCAACCAGCGAGCCGCACGGGACCATCGAGGCGGTGGTCACGCGGAAGA
>NW_011934209.1:161764-187240 GCF_000733215.1 Auxenochlorella protothecoides
AGCACTTAGTCCTTGAACACATGCATTACACTCATCTGTACCAAAGCTCTGATCCTCTGCAGTTGCTTGCCTGTTCCCCTTCGCCATGGTTTGTACCCAGACAGAGTTCAGAGTATAAATTTTAACCGTGTGTGCGGGATCCCATGCTTTCCATTATGCGCAACGGGACTGCATGAGGCAGGGCACCTCACGCTCGTGTGCTTCGAGCGCGGCGACCAGACGCAGATTGATACCTTTTCGACGCCACGCTCCTGAACCTCATACGTGCTCCTGGGTGTGGGCGCCAGCACCCCGTTCTACCCCGCACCTTGATCGCCCCAGCGCAATGTTCCTCTGGAATTGGTAAGCTGCCGATGCGGGCTCCCAGGCTCCCGCACGCTGGTTCGGCACCATCCCACTCCTCTCTAAGCAATCTGGCATTGGACGCGCAACCTCCCGGCTGTCCACCGCTACACGCAGGTTCCAGTCTGTGCTAAACAGTTTGGGGCTGTACAACAAAAACGCCAAAATCCTCTTCCTGGGCCTGGACAATGCCGGCAAGACTACGCTCATGCACATGCTGAAGGATGAGAGGCTGGCACAGCACCAGCCCACACAGTACCCGACCTCGGAGGTGGGTGGAACCAGCAGGAAGGTGCTGAGCGGTCGATGGCCATGCGAGCTTTGCCGTGGGTTGGCTACCGTGGCTGCCTGTACACTCCTTGAAGTCACAGCTCTCTCGGCTGCTCCAAGTGGCGGACTGGTGCTGCGCCTGGTGGTGCCGCAGGCAGTGGGCCCCCATGTCATGCCACCCGCTGCCGCCGAGGCACTGGGGCCGCACCACCTGCACATGCCGGGCACCGGACGACACTGGGCGACGAACCGACTGCCGTCCCCTGCCTCCCACCCAAAACAGGAGCTCCAAATGGGGGGCATCAACTTCAAGGCCTTCGACCTGGGGGGGCACGAGATTGCGCGCAAGGTGTGGAAGGACTACTATGCCAAGGTGGATGCAATCGTCTTCCTCGTGGACACCGCCGACCGGGAACGCTTCCACGAGTCCAAGAAGGAGCTGTCCTCCCTCCTCTCCGACGACTCCCTGGGTGACGTCCCGTTCCTGGTGCTGGGGAACAAGATCGATCTGCCGCAGGCTGGTGCGTCGAGCCATCTGGTTGGGTCTGGGGGAACATGAGGAACTGCGGTTCAACTGGGTTTGGAGAGGCTGCTCTAAGAACGGGAAGGTGCAGTCGCCCCGCCCCCCCCCCCCTGCTGCACGCGTAAGGGACCTGGACTTTGTACCCGGGGCTTGCTTTCCAGTGGGGAAGGGGAGGCAGGAACCAGATACTCTGCGAGGAAGCGGCCTGGGGAAGTTTGCGCTCCAAGCTCACACCCACACCCACATGACCCTCCTGTACAGCCTCCGAGGATGAGGTCCGGTATGCCCTCGGCCTGGCCAACCTGACCACGGGCAAGGGCAAGGTCGACGTCAAGTCCCTCACCATGCGCCCTATCGAGATCTTCATGTGCAGTGTGGTAGGCTGGGTGGATGGGTGGTCATCACTTGGGCTTGGGCCCCCTACAGGCTGGCACATGGTCGATGTGCAGGGCTGGAAGAGGTGCTGTACGCGGTGCTTGCAGGTTGTCTGGACGCGACATCCCCAGTTGATAACATCAAGCACACTGCCCTCTCGCCAGGTGCGGCGGATGGGCTATGGCGACGGCTTCCGCTGGGTATCCCAATTCATCAAGTGAGGTTCTGGGGCCACTCTAGAACCGCCCTGTTAGAAGCTGCCAGGATCCCCCTCGGGCCCTCGTTGCGCTAGACCCACAGTTGGCGGCGGTGGTTTGTGCCTCTGCCAGCTGCGCTCTGCTGTGCTGCCATGCTCTTGACCCTGTGACGACTGTTCCGAGGAATCCAAGTGGCAAGGCTGGGTCGAGGCTATCGAAAGGCATGGAGCAGCACAGGATTGGTACTGAGGGGCATTTCTTCTGTGGACATGGTGGTCGGCCCCAGATCACCAGAGCATGAGCCTGGGAGCTGGGGCTGGGAAGGGGGTGCCACCCATGGGATGGGGGTGCACGGCTTCAAGCAGTCGCAAGGGAGCAAGCCTGGGTCTGGTGGCCCACGCAGGCAGCCACGGACTGAGCACAACAGGTACGCTGTCAACCTGGCAACAGGCAGCACCTTGGCTACGCCGGTGGCCGGCACTTGGCCGCCGCGAGCAGCGTGGCCTGAGCAATCACGCCACGCACCCGCTCCAGGTCGCCCGTGGCCAGGAGAAAGCTGTACCCCAGCGCCCCGGTGGGGATGCGGCTGTCCTCGGGCGAGACCTGCGCGTTGAAGTGGTGCACGTAGTTCCACTTGTAGGGGTCCTGCCAGGTCCCCGCCCAAGGCGGCGCGGCCTCGTCCCCGGCGTAGACGTGGCCCCCCGGCGGCCAGTCCACCGCCGCCACGCCAAAGGCGAACGCCCCGCCCCGCGAGGCGTACACCATGCCCTCCGCCGGCGTGCCCGGCCGGGCGGCGGGGGCGTCGCCGGAGGGCACCGGGGTCCACGCCGCGAAGGGCCCCCCCCTCCCCCGCTCAGCGGCCACCTTCCAGCGGCAGGGGAGGGTGCTAGGGTGCATGTATCCTGTCAGCGCCTCGACCTGCGCAAACCAGTGCGGCTCGTCGGCCGGCAGGCAGAAGGCCACGGTGTAGCGCAGGAGGTCCGGGGCTAGGAAGACGAGGTGCTTGGCCAGGGTGACGCGGGACAGCACGCTGGTGTTGCGGGGGGGGCCTCGGTCCGGGCCGGACTCCATGGGCCTGCCGGGGGGCCAGAAGTAAGCCATGAGGGTCTCCGTGTAGGCCTCGGTGTGGTCGGCGTTCACGCGACACACCTTCCACTCGGAGGAGGTGGCGCCGGCGTTGTCGTTCACGTTCCCCGCCTCCGTGGGGTTCTCCGCCTCGGGGGAGGTGCCGGGCCGGACGTCGAAGGCGCAGGCGGACTGCAGGCTGCCCCCGTTCCCCGGCTGGGGCAGGATCAGCTCCTGGCCACGGTAGGTCATTGACCAGGTGGCACCGGCTAGTCGGGAGTTCAGGGTGATGCAGGTGTCCCCGCACCGCAGCGTGACATCTTCCCGGGGGTGGGGGTCGAGCGTGGCAGGGTCCCCTCGCATGGGACTGAAAGCCATGGTGGGCCCCTCGAATGGCCTGCATTCGTGGCATGTATGACGTATTAGATCATAGACGTTGACAGCTACCCCCATCATGGTGATGTCTCAGGTCTGTAGGGTTGTGTCCCATCGTACCCGATGCAGGGAATGGGTCCTTCCCCCGAACACTACCACTGCAGCCCTTTGGGTCACGGCGACATGCACATCCTGGATGACAAACAAAACCTCAGGAGAACATATTGGGATCCAGATCTCTATACATGGGCAGCGGTGAACCCCGCAGTATTGTTTCGGCAAGTGGCAGTACGCACCGACAGGGCGCGCGCGCACATTAGATGCAGCTGAAAAACTCGTCGAGGTTCCGGCATAAACGAAGGCACAGCGGACGTGATGGAAACATGCGGCAACCAGCACATCCAATTTGATTTCAGCTCCTGGGATTGTTATATTGTCGACCATCGACAATGCCCCTAGCTCTATCGCCAAGGGCTCTCTAGGGACACCCTGAACCGGTCTGGTGCAGCAAGGTCAACACATCAGTATACGACCTGCCCGCTCATAAGACATACAAATCATACCATGAAGCTTACACTCCGATAGCCCCGTCTCTTCTGGGCGGGACAGTCGCTCTCTAGCAATGGGTGGGCTGCTGGAGGATGTCCAGGAGGAGCTCTGCGCTATCTCTGCCATCTACGGCGATGATGCCGTGGACGTGGACCTCGACTCGGGCATCTGCACGGTACGCCTCTCCTCTGGCAGCGCTTCCTTGACTGCCGGGGTGCTGCTGCCCGCGGACTACCCGGCAGTCAGCCCCCCTCACCTTGAGGTGGCCAGCACCGGCATGGACGACGCAGTGCTGGACGACTGCATCGCAGGCCTGGTCGAGAGCTTTTCTCCGGGTGCGACACCTGGAGGCCACACAGAGGGCAATGTGGGTTGCTGGTGCATGCCGTTTGCGTGCCCCAGATGCCCCGCCAGAGCCCTCATGATGATGTCGTGCCATGTGCAGGCGAGCCCGTCATTTTTCAATGGCTCGAGGCGCTGCGGATGTGCATGGAGGACTGGGTGGCGGACCAACCCCCGCCCAGCCCAGGGGAGGGCGGGGACGAGGCAACGGAGGCTAGCGACGACGCTAAGCCCGGGGGCGAGCTCCCTTCCCAGGCCCACCCAGAGGCATCGCCAGGCCCAGACCTGGGCATAGTCCATGGGGAGCCGTTCACCGAGAGGAGGTCCACATTCCAAGCCCACCTTGCCGTCGTGCATTCTAGAGAAGGAGTGAGGATTTGGAAGGGTACATGGGTAGGGGCAGCCCTGCTTGGAACTTAGGGAGGTCGGTAGCTCCCTATTTATTCATGATTGCTGCGCGAGCATCAACCCCATGCACATTTCCAGGTGGAAGCTGTTGTGGCTCAACTCCTGTCGATACCCAAGGTCCAGAATGCCACCCACAACATCATGGCGAGTGGCTGCGACGCTAGATCTTTGCTTGATGCTTCATGAGCGAGGGGCTCATTCCAGATTGTCGCTGCCTGTGTAGATCTGCTCTGCATTTCAAGATTTCTGAGTCCTCCTGTAAGGGCATCCAAAAGTATCAGCCCGTTGCCCACATGCTCCAACCCTTCCCACAGGCGTACAGGTTCCAGATGGGCAATGGCACATGGGCGATGGACAGCGACGACGATGGGGAAAGCGCGGCCGGCGGAAGGCTGCTCCACCTGCTCCAGGTGTGTCTGTCTAGTCCCTGGGGAGAAAATTAATCCTAGGATACACCAGGACGGTGTCTGTGGCCCGGTCGATCCTACCCTGTCACCGCCTGTGTTGGTCCCAACTCCCTGATCCCCACGCACAGTCACCTCCCATTCCCCTGCCCCATTGCCGAGCAGATCACTGGTGCTCAGGACGTGTGCGTGGTGGTTTCCCGCTGGTACGGAGGCATCCAGCTGGGACCAGCCCGATTCACGCACATCAACAATGCGGCCCGACAGCTGCTGGTCCAGTGCGACATGCTGGAGGGCAGGAATACCAAGTCCAAGGGCCCTCGCTCCCATGCCTGACGGGGCCAGCAAGCGTGCTTGCTGCATACATGGTGCTCATGGTATTACAGCAACGCGTCTCAGGTGTGCTCAGAGACTGCAGCAAGGAGCAGAAGCTCGCGAGCAGGTTGTTGGGCTCAGGTCAGGGTGCCCTGGCCCTCAGGCACGCCGGCGCTCTCCTTCCTGAAAATTGCGCACAGTCGAGAGGGCTTGAAAATTTTGGCCTTGAACATCATGGTGGGAGGGATGTTGATGATGGTGTGGTCCGGGCTGGCATGGTATGCCTCCAGCTCGGCGGGCATGCCCCGCTTGGTCGCGGGGCTCCATGGCACCGGCTGAAAGAGGATGCCTGTGAAGGCGAGGCTTTCCTCCATCTTGCACTCGCTGGAAACCTATGGGACACGGAGGTATGGGCATTACAATTGTGAAGGGCTCCTTGCTGCTGCTGCGATGATCGTGCAGGATCTGGCGGCATGTCCGGAATTTTGCAGCACTTGCCTGTCGTCGGAATCCCTCTGCGTTCAGCATGCTGTAGAGGGTCGCTCTGCTCTCCTCCTGCAGCTCGAAGGACCCATCAAAGTCGTTGATCCCTTTGATCGAGACTCGAGCCAGGACCTGCCTTCGCGGCGCACAGTGTCGGGGCCGTCGGACAATGGCACCGTGCATCGGAGGCACGACTGCATGTCGTTGACAGGAGGTTGGGCATGTCCGCGTGAGCATCTTAATGTGAGATTTAGGTAGTTGGTATCCAGGTATCGGTGCTGGAGAGGTAACCTTTCCGTCTCCTGTGCATGGCACTCGAGATATGCAGCGATCTTCGCGCCCTCGAGGGTTCCTGAGCCTGATCATCATGGTCATGCCCGACAGCAATGACAGGGTACATGGGACCAACGCAGCTACTCCTGGAAGATTGAAGAGGGAAATATTTGGTCTATTTAAGTGCAAGTGCAGGCTTGGAATCTGCGACGGCCTTGGTTGCCGCATCAAACGCCTGCTCCAAGTCTGCTAAGAGGTCGTCGATGTCCTCAATCCCAGCTGTGCAGGAAAGTGGAGCCTTGGATTAGAGCGGCTCCTGGTCCAGAATGGGAACCACTGCACTTCGTGCCTGACACCGACCTGTTTCAAAATCCACATGCCCCCCGCATGGTCCAGGGCTGTTCTACCCACTCGACGGTACAGAGAGGAAGCATCGCCACACCTGGCAGCCCTTCGCACATCACTCACAGCGATCAGCCATCCCTGCCTCTTGCGGCCTGAACTTTACCAAAAATCCCTCACATCCCCCTCAACATCCCCCTCAACCCCCCCCCCCTTCCCCCCTCCCCGTGTACCTGATATCCGGATGAGGTCGTCCGGCAGTCCCCGCGCGGCCCTGACCTCGGCGGGGATGCTGGCATGGCTCATGAAGCAGGGCATGAGGATGAGGGAGGCCACGCCGCCAAACGACACCGTGATCTTGAACAGGCGCGTGGCCTCGCACAGCGCGCGCGACAGCTCCACGCTGCCCGTGGTGAAGGAAAGGATGGCGCCCGCGCCCGTGGCCTGCGCGACGTGCACGCTGTGCCCCGCCGAGGCTCGCAGGCCGGGGTAGGCCAGGCCGCGGACCTCGGGGCGGGCGGCCAGCCAGGCGGCCAGGCGCGCGGCGTTGCTCGCCTGGCGCTCCATGCGCAGCGCCATGGTCTTCAGGCCGCGGCCCAGCAGCCAGGCGTCGTGCGGGGCCAGCCCCGTGCCCTCCGCGTTCTGCAGGAAAGCGAGGCGAGCCGCCAGGCCGGCGTCGCGCACCGCCAGCGCGCCGGCCATGAGGTCGGAGTGCCCCGCCGGGTACTTGGTCGCCGAGGTCATGCTGATGTCGGCGCCCAGGTCCAGCGGCCGCTGGTACAGCGGCGTCAGGATGGAGTTGTCCACGCACACCAGCGCGCCGGCGTCGTGCGCGGCGCGGGACAGCGCCGCGATGTCGCAGATCTGGAGGCGCGGGTTGGTGGGCGACTCCAGCATGAGCAGCTTGGTGCGGCCGGGGCGCAGCGCCGCGATCACCGCCCTGCGGGTGGGAAGCGGGGAGGGGGCGGGGGTTCAGGGCGTCGATGGGGGGGAAGGGGTGCGGCGGGCGACAGGGTTGGGGACCGTGGGCATCCCGTGGCAGGGCCGCAGCGGGATGAGCGGGTGCGCACGGAGGAAGGGGGCCCGTGCAAACGCGGGCCCGGCAGCCTCCATGCATGCGTTCATGTGAGAACATGGGGAAGGGCAATGCTTGGGAGACACAGTAGTGGGACCGGAGGATGATGGGTCCGCCTCAGGCGTGCAGGACACCGACCACCACAGCCACTTCCTCGGGTAGGATGGGGTTCACAGAGAACTCCCCCCAGAGGCCACGCACTCGACGTCGCAGGTGTCGACGTTGGTGACCTCCAGGCCGGCGGCGGGGCAGACGCGCGCCAGCAGGCGGCTGGTGCCTCCGTAAAGGTCGTCCCCCGCCACGATGTGGTCGCCATGACTCAGCAGGTGGGTGACCGTGGCCAGGGCCGCCATGCCGCTGGTGAAGAGGAAGGCGCGCTCCGCACCCTGGGTGAAGGGACGTGTGGGGTGGAGGTCAGGCGGGCGCAGGGTGGGTGTGGGGAGGGACAGGATTGTGATGGTGATGAGGAAGAAGGGCTGGACATACACAGGGCAGGAGTTCGGGAGGGCGCATGCAGGGAGCTTCAGCGATGGCACGGGCTAGAGCGCCGTGCGACCATGCGTGTGAGAGTCAGCAATGGCGGTCAGCCTGTGTCATGCATGTTTGGATGAGACTTTTTCCAAGAGAAGTACCCGTCGCCCAGCCCCACCCACCTCCAGAGCCGCCCACTGGGTCTCGACCGCGTTCCTGGTGGGGTTCCCGCTGCGAGTGTAGTCGTAGGCACCCCCCGTGGTGGCTCCAGGCTGCCGGAAGGTGGCCGTCTGGTAGATGGGCGGTGAGGAGGCGCCCAGGGGGTCCTCCTCCAGCGCACCAGAGTGCACCAGCAGGGTGGCAAGGGCGTACTTCCTGGGAGCCACGGACGTGGGCAGCGACTCGGGGGAGGCGGGAGCCCCATTGGGCACCGCCCCACTGGCGGAAGGGGGCGACATACGGGCAGGGCCCCGGCCCGGGCGTCCCGTGTGGCCAACACGTCCCGCACGGGTGCTGGGCAGGGACGCACGGAGCATCGCGACCACTCACAAACACTCGGTGATGGTGTGGAGGGTCATTTAGGATGCTCGGCCCATCTTGTACGAGCAAGACGGTGGCGATGTGGGGTTTCCAAAGTCCTAGTCCTTCAGGGGAAGCGTGATCACGTTTGCGCGCCCTGGGTGGTGACGGGGAGGAACCTGCATGATCGGGCGACGCTATTCACTTTTACCACGCCCGGGTGCCGGCAGAAACGATAGATGTAGCATCTACAGCAGCCGCGGCGCTTACTTTCAGCAGTGCTGGCCGTGTTTGTGGGAAGGACTGCCCTAAACCTATCGCTGAGACGATTCGTGTCGCCCATCAGATCGACGCAGGACCCCTTCCCACCACTGCCCGATTGCTTCTTAGAGGTAGAATCTTTTGGCTGCCTTTGTTTCGATCCATCAAGGCCCGATGAAGGCTCCGTCTACAATTTATCAAACTTTGTAGCCAGGGAGGCACGCTCCGGGCAGCGCAGGTATGGCCGTGGTGTCGGACCTCGAACCCACCACGATGTCCGGCGGCGATCTGGAGAAAGCTGCTGCCGAGCTCGCGAGCCTGGAGGGGCAGAGGGAGGCGGCACACGCAGCGCTGTCCAGCCTCGCCGCGTCCGCCTACCAGCGCTACTCTGCGCGGCTGGCTGGGGCGCACAGCGGAGTGCCCCTGCCTGCCGACGTTGCGTCGCTGGCTGCCGAGCTGGAGACACTCACAGCGGCGCATGCACACCTTGCAGCACTGCAAGTGAGAGCGGGCGGGTGTCCCGGGTGCTTGGTGTGTGAAGGTGTTCACATCACGCCATAGCTCGGCATCCCAACAATGCTTTCAATCAGCTGGTTCAAGTGCCACGCTTAACCCCCTCCCTCTTTCCAATTCATCTTCCAGAAAGCGCAGGCCTTCCTGCGCCAGGCGGAGGAGGCGTGTGCACACCCTGCCCCCGCCACCTTGGGTCGCGCAGTGGATGCGCTCGCCCACGCCGTGCGTGCTGCTGCCGGAGTCGTGGACGACGCACGGCTGGCCGCCCACACAAACACAACCCCATCCTCCCATGAAGTTCTGCGCGCGCTGAGCAATGCGCTGGCTGCCGACCTGGCGCACCTCTCAGCGCGGCTGCGGCGCCAGCTGTCCGCCGGCTTCCAGGCGGCGCTGGGGGCCGCCGGCTGGCCCCCGCCCTTTCTTTCTGCCGGCGATGAGGCCGGCGGCGCCTGGCGCGGCCTGGACTCGCCAGACGTGCGTGGCGCTGCGCTGCAGCTGACCCTGCTACAGCGCTCGGCTGGCGAAGCGGCGCAGAATGAGGGCCCCTGGGTGGCGCAGGAGCTGGCCGCGGGCGTGGGTGCTGCGCTGCGCCGCCACTTCGCCTCGAGCTCCGCGCCCACCGACCGCGCGGACCGCCCCGAGTGGCTGCTGGCCATCACCCTCCGCGCGGCGCGGGTTTGCTGCGCCGCCGCCTACCAGCTCCAGGGCGTGCTCGCCGCATGCTTCGGTGGCGACGGTGACGACGCCCGGTGCGTGCACTATAGGGGGGGCATCATTGTCTCGAACGCTCGTGCCCTGGTGGGTGCTGGACTCGGCAAGAGGCCAACCCCCTCCTCAGTGCCAACCCCTACCCATCATCCTCCCGCTTTCCCAAAACCACAGCCTGGTCCCCATGCTGGACGTGGAGGTGGGCCGCGCCATCCTGGCCTCTGCGCTGGGCCCGGTGCTGACTGGGCACGTTCTGCCTCGCCTGGTCTTGCTGGGAGAGCCCTCCCTCTGGCTGCACCTGGCGGACGAGCTGGCCAGCTTCCAGGAGAGGTGCGATGTTCAAAAGCACGCTGAGTGTAAAGTGTGGGGTTATTGCAGATGGAGCTTCATACGCACATGTCTCTTGCGGGCCCGACTGGCTTCTGTCGCGCCCCTCAGCTCGCAAAACTCACCTCCACAGGTACGCGGTGCTGCTGGGCGGCCCGGCGCATGACCCTGGCGCCATGAGTGTGGACGGGCTGGTCGCCCCCCGCCGCCGCGCCGGCCGAGGCTCCGCTGGCTCTGCTCGCCTCAGATGCTGCAGCGTGCGCAGCGTGGCTGGCGGCGGAGCGGGCGGACGTCCTGGCCCACATGGAGAGTCTGGTGGCGGCGCCTGGCGCCTGGCTGCCCGTGCACAGCCTGCTGCAGGGCATTCTGGACAGCGAGGGCGAGGAGGAGGAGGAATGCGCGGCGGGGGCAACGCCCGGCGCGCTGAGGTCCGGAGGCGGGGTCCTGGGGATGACGGGGCCGCACTCGCCGGGCTCGTCCCCTGCCACCGCGGAGTTCCGGCCGCCCCTGCTGGCCGACCAGGTGACGACCCTGGTGGCGGCGCAGCTGCGCCGGGCGTCTCTGCTGCACGACGCCGCGCACAGGGCCGCCTACATCGAGGTGGGTGTGCTGTTGATTACGGGCCATGGGTGCTTGTGGTGTGGCAGAGGGCCCAGGTGGCTCCCACAGGAGCTCAAGACTGAGCAGGGAACAGACTCAGCCGCAGGGCCTGCTCGCACCTGCGCCGAGCAATCGCCCATCCCGCGCTGCGCTGTCTCCGCACATACCCAGGAAGGCTCACCCAAGGCCCCCCTCCACACATGCCCCAGTCGATCACCGTGCCGGCGCTGCGGGACTGCCTGGCGAGCCTGGAGCGCCTCCTGGCCTCCGCCGCGGCCTTTGACGACCTGGTGGGGGACTTGTGGCGCGGCCGGGTGACGGCGGCCATCTGCGCGGCGCACTACCTCGAGTACCAGCTCAGGTCCGGGGTAGTTTGGGGGGATGGGAGGGGGAAGGCGATGGTGGAGTGATACTGAGGAGAGGAGGGGAGGGAGTGGAGAGAGCTGAGCGGTCAAGTGGGGGGTATTGCTTCAATGACGACCGATGTCATGCAGCAATGGAGAGCCGCACAAGTGGCATCGCCCATTTGTTGGCCCTACCATGCCCAGCTCTTGATGATGTCCCCGAACTTGACACACCAAGCACCTCCCGCTCCCCGCCCCTCCACGCTCTCCCCCTCACAGCGAGCCCCAGGGGGTGCTGCTGCTGGCGGCGCTGCAGGACGGCGGCGCAGCGCCCGCGCACGCCCTGGCACCCAGGCTCAGGAAGGTGGCCGCCGCCTTTGCCGCGCTGCGCCGGCAGTGGGCCTACCGCCTGGCCAAGCAAGCAGTCGGCGCCTTCCGCGCGCGCTTCAACCCCTACCGCCAGGACCGCGCCCGCTTCGCCAGCGGCTGGGCCGCTGGCGGCGGTCCCGGGCGGGCAGCGTCGGACCCCGGCGGCCAGGTCCCGGACGCCGACTCGGCGTGGCCCTGCCCCACGCTGCTGGCCGCCGCCGACGGCGTGCACGGCCTGCTGCGAATGCTGAGCTCGGACCTGGACCCGCCCGTGTTCGCCGACGTGTGGCGCGCCGTGGCGCTGGCCATCAACCAGGCATTCTACAATGAGGTGGCCACCGAGGCCCTTTTCAGCCCGCAGGTGAGGAGATGTGGGTGGAGGGAGGGAAGGAGGACGCGCAAGAGGAGCCGGGTTGTAAGCTGGCGCCCGCGAGGTGGGTACTACGGCGATGGTGGACGGTCGTATGCGCGAAGATGCTGTTTATGCTTGCCACTTGTGAGCTACTCTTCCTTAACAACATACAATCAAGCGACCTTTCCATGCCCACCTGGCACCTCAGGGCGCGTGGCTCTTCCACGCCGACATCGGGGCACTCACCAGCATCTTCGGGGAGTGGACAGCCAACCCGGATGCGCATTTTAAGGAGACACGGGAGGCCTGTCGGTGAGTGGAAGAGGGTGGGGCGAGGAGGGCCGGTACCGGACTCGGTGGGATTCAGTGCGCGCAGGGTCGCCGGCTGGGTGTGCGGCCACTGGAGGTTCCACCACCCGTCCGAAAACCTTCGTTCCTGTCACGATGTGCAGCCTGCTGACCCTGCCGCGGCACGAAGCCGGCGACCTGCTGGCTAAGCTGGGTGGACAAGGGTCCAGGAAGGGCGAGGCTCTGGCGACGCTGTCGGCCCTTAATGCGCAGCAGGCCCTGTGCGTGCTCGGTCAGCGGCTGGATATCGGCGGGAGCTGATACAGCGCCCTCCTCATTCAATAGAGGTGCTCGAGAGGGTGTGCGGCGACGCACCGTGTCCTCCGCCAAGAGGGAGCAATGGCAATATGCTTGTCGTGCATGAATTTCACATATGGCCTGTGCAGCGCCATGGTGTGTCCTTGCCAGACTGCAGGGGCAAAATAATGAAATGGTGTGTGAGCAACAAGAAGGAGTGAAGGATGAAGGACTTGGTGAATTGTGAAAGCATGCGGGCCGGCAGGGCAGAATGAATTCCGATCCTCAGGAGGCGAATGTTGCGCGGACCCTCCCTACGAAGTAGGCGCTAGGGCGTAGGTGGCCTCGGCCGAGGCTAATGTCGCGTTCACTCCGGAAGAAGCAACATTCTTGCAATAGTATTATGCTTTCCGATACCATCAGTGTGAGCCATGCAGGACACCGTCTCTCCCTGACTCGCAAGAGCCCCTTCCGCGCGCCATGACGCCCGAGGCGTACCTCCAACCCAGTCAGGTGCGCTAAATTTTGGCATTGTGCAATCCCCAGTGCATTTTATTTCCCACGATGTCCACTCGAGGCGTCACCCGGGCATTCTGTGTAGGAAAACGGCGAGACGGGCTTGCGGAACACGCTCAGTGTGGCTTTGGAGGGCTTCTCCCCTCGACCACGCGAGCCCCCATCCGGTGTTGTAAAGGTTAATTATGTGGCTTCCGGGGACATGCAGGAGTCTGGTTCCGGCACAGGCACTCAGCCCTCCAGCCCGCATGCCGAGCTGGAATCCTCGAGCCAGGGCCCGCTACTGGAACAGATTGGCATGCTCCTGGCCAGCGTAGACTCCCTGCACGCCGCGCTGCGGAACGAGAGGGCGCACAGCTGCGCGCTGGAGGAGGAGCTGGCGGCCATGCGGGTGACTGTGAACACGCTCAAGTCCCAGCTTGCCGCAGCGCTGGAGGACAGGCCCGAGCGTGGCCGGCAGGGGAGTGGGTCCCTGGGGTCGGAGACGGTGATGGGAGCCCTCTGAGGCGCACCCCGGCCATGAGTTCATGTGAGCAGGGCTGTGGGGGGTACACGATGCCTTGGTGACATGATGGTGACGGTGGATTCCTCAATGATGTAAACATGCCGTGCTTGACCTCCCTCACGCCCCTCCCACTTCCAACAGGGCCTGTCCTATTTTCCTTGACAGAATTAAGAATCTCCTAGTGAGGCTGGCCAAGACATTTCCGTTCTCTGTCCACCAAGGATCAGTATCGCCCCTGGTCTTATGGGCGCCTGCACCGGGAAGCCTGACGGGCGTCGTCGCCCGAGGCCATCAATGTGACGCGCTGCCATGCAGGGCTGAGGTCCTTTGAGACCATTGTACGTACCTGGAGGCTTGAGAATGCATGCATTCTGATGCACCAGACTATCTGCTGGTGCATCAACCTCCACGACTTAGGGTGGACTTTGCAGCGAATGCTGGGGCACCATGGGACATGCGCCTCGACTGCCTCGTGCTGATCCCACCTCGATGGCACTTTTCCCCCTTGTACACTCAGGCATGCCCTTCTGCACACTCAAAAATGAATGGTCACGGTTGTAATTTATCGGAGAACATGATCTGGAGGTATGGCTTGAGGTTGGCTGGCAAAATACCCTGGGCACTGGCCCTGCCGCAATTCCATGCGTCTCTGAATTTGCGCGCACCCCAGTCAAAAAGTGCGATCTTCGACATCCTCTCGACCCGGCGTCCGATGCCGCATGCGAATACCTCGATTGCGTTGCTTTATAGGGATCTCAAGTTCGGTGGACCATTCCCTGCCAGCCGAGCGAGTGCTGGGAAAGCCCACCAGCAAGTGCTACAGCACGTCGTCAAGTGCCGCCACGGGTCTCAGACACAGTGATACCACGAATGCAAATACCTTCTGAAGGCTAGCTTACATCGCTGGTGTCGCGTACACGCCCTCCAGCGGAATGGACGCGACCTATCGACCCAGCCATCACGGAGCCCCTCCCTGACGCCATGCACGGGTCCGATGACCCGCCAGCCCCCGGTCCTGGGCTCCCGGCCCCCACCCCACCCGACATGCCCGACCACTCCTCCACTCTGAATGAGCTGGAGGCGTTCCTGCGCCAGCCCGATGCCATCATGGAGCCCTCCATCGTGGACAGGCTGCGCGAGTATGTCATGGCCAATGGACACCCCCAGCAGGCGGTGGAGTACCTGAGTGACAGCTACCAGGGTGGGCACCTGTGATTGGCGTGCTGAAGGAGCGGGCATGTGTGGGTGCACTATTGTTTCGTGGAAGGGCATTGGGAGGGACGCGGTGTGCGTGTGGAAATGGTGTGTTGTGCACATGGGCGCGTTGCAGCGCCAAAGGACAGTGTCCTCCACGCCTTGGAATGGAGAGATTTTGCTGCCAAGTATGGAGTATGCCGTCTCTCACGCCCTGGACCCCCCCCACCTCACCCAATCTTCAACAGGCTACGCCCAGATGGCTGTGCTGGTCTGCCAGTGGCTGGCCGCCGTGCAACATGGGGCAGCTGGGAATGACCCTGGAACCCCACGGGCCGCCAGCCAGCCCCCTCTGGACGAGGCCTCCTGTCTCAGAGTGGGTGGGCTTGATGTCAGCGCTAGGCCCTGCAGCTGGGTCCTGGTGAGGAACCCAAGACTGTGATCGGAGGTATTCACCAACCTCCTCCCTCACATCGCATGCAGGAGCTGGTGAAGGAGAGGTTTGACCCCAAGAGCTTCCATGGGATCTTCTCCAGGGGCGGGGCGGGCGCCCCCCCATGGCTGCACTCCCTGATTGCCGATACAGGTGAGCAATGAGGGCAGGGGTGGTGGATGCCCGGGAGGGAACCCTGCCTGCAGAGAGCAATGTCAAAGCCCTTCCTCATCAGTACGATAGCAGAGGACGCCTGCAGGCCTAGGTCAGGCTTGCCCTGGAGAGTGCCACACCATGCATGTGCTCCCGATGCCCAGCTTGGATACGCAGTGGCTGGCTCTCCATCCTCCCGTCCTCCACCCCCTGCGCCGACAGACGGGCGCCAGCTCATCTACGACCTGTCTGGCCGCTACGCCAACTCGCTGCTGCTGAACTTTGCGATCCAGAAGATCCTGCAGCAGCCCGGGCGCGAAGCGGAGGTCGCGGCGGTCGGGCCGCGCCTGGGCTCCTACTTTGGCGTCTTCCACCGGCTCATGGTCACGCGCCTCAGTGCTGCCCTGGCCTCCACCAGCGAGCGGGAGCTGGACAAGCTGTCTGCGGAGATACAGGCACGCGGAGGGGGAGGGCCTGGAGGTAGTGTGCCTGCTTGCCTGCGTCGATTTCGGGAGGAAGGATGTCGGGATGTTGGGTCCAGGCCTACTTTTGCTGGCCCCGGGTATGCAGAGAGGGTGGTGCAGGTGGCTGGCTTGCTCCTGCTGTGACGCAGCAGTGGCATGCCGGCAATGATCGATCGAGCTTTCCTCTTCCTGCATGTTGAGTTTGGTGAGCCCCCCCAACAGTCCCCCATCCCCTCTCACCCCCTCTGCCCATCACACAGCAAAACGCCAGCCAGAGCCAGCACACCTACATTCACGTCCAGTCGGTGTTACAGAGCCTGGGCGCGCACCCCCAGGGGGCCCGTTTTCGCCGGCTGGCCGCTGACCTGGCAGGGCACGCCGCCCAGACCCAGGGCGCCGTGGTGTGGCGCCTGAGCCCGCTGTTCTGGGGCGAGCCGGGGTCTGGGGCCGTGGGTCCCCTGCTCGCCGACCTCATGGCCAGCGTGGAGGGCGGCCCGCTGCCCAGCCTGGAGGTCATCAGGCTGTGCGCCCTCTACGGCGCCGAGCCGGCCGAGGCGCGGCCCAGCCTGGACCTCCTGCGCCACCCTCGAGTCTTCTGGGTCCTGCTGGCGGCCCTGTTTGGCCCCGGGCAGGGGCTGGCGGGCCAGGCCCTCGCCGGCGCGGTCGAGCTGCTGGCGCGAGCCGCGGCGGGCGGGCCCGAGCGCGAGGCGGCGCTGGAGGCCACGCGCGCCGCGCTGATGGGGGCGGTGACGCTGACGCGCAAGGCGCTGCACGACGCCAAGCTCAGCGCGGAAGAGCTGGAGGGAACGGGCGAGGTGCTTACGGTGCCCATCTGCGCAGCAGGTTGGTTTTTGGTTTTGCTGGAGAGGAGATGAAGGGTGTGGGGTGATGGAGAGCGGTGCATGGGCTGCGAGTCTGATGCCTGCGTCCAGGAATTTATCCTGGAGGCAGGTGACGCTTTGTGCAGGGATGTTACCAAGAACATTTCATTGGGCAGGAATGGCAGAACTATCAGAAGAAGGGCTGCCGCCCTCCTCCCTTCCCTGCCGTGGGCCCAGACCTGATTCGGCCTCGCCATCGACGCAGGGCTGCTGTGCGGCATGGAGCTGCGCTTGGCCAAGCCGGCCCACTGGAGCACGACCTTCCACGGTCTGCGCCTGCCTCCCTTCCTCGCCCTCCTCCGCAGGGTCATACCGCTGCAGCCCCAGCTCCACGATGAGGTGCCTTGCTTGGTGGTGCCTTGCATGACCCGTGATGGTGTGGGATGCAGCAGTGGTGGGAGCCCTTTTGCTAGGTGCCGGAGCCCTCTGCACTGATCCTCTTAGAAGATAAGTCCCCTCCTGACCGGCAAGCCGTTCTCCCCTGGTACTCAGGATGCCCCCTGATTCCGACGGTTGAGCTACCTTTTTGCCCTCAGCATATCGCAACACGACCTATCCTTCTCACCCCCTCCCACTCCTCTAGATCCTGCGCCTCATCGGCAGCATCCTGGAGGCCATGGGCAACAGCAACCACGACGTGGCCCGCGCCCTGCTGGACTGCGCGGTACAGCTGCTGGCGGCGGGCCGGGTACTGCAGGTACTAGAGTGGGCGGCCGAATACCGTGCGCGCGCCGACCCCTCCCTCCTGCGCCACCTGGCCTACGGCGTGCTTGAGGCGGCCCTGCCCCCCTACTCCCCCGCCTTTGCCTCGGCCCTGCTGCGACTTATGATGCATGCCGGGGTCAAGCAGCCGCGCGCCCCCGGCAGGGACGCGGGCCTGCGCGCGCTGCTAGATGAGTTCGCCGCGGGGTGCAGCGCCCTGGAGTTCCGGCCGCCCCTGTCCTCGCGCGAGTCCGCCTTCCTCCTGGGCCTGTGCGAGCCGCGCTGAGAGCGCTGAGAAGGGGGTCCCCGGCAGGGCAGTGGCCCAGGTCGCCTTGTGCGCCAGAGTCCAGTAGCCGACGCTCTCCTGACCCTCGAGTGGGGTGGCGTCGGCACCGAGACCAGTCACGATGCCGTTTGCACTGCCGTCGCTGCCAGACCCTGGGCATCGTGCAGGCGCCTGCTGTGCATGGCATTGCCAATGCCATGCCCTTTGCTTGCGCATCGGTCCCTCCACAACAGCCCTCTCCATGCTTCCTCTCCATCTCAGACACACGCTCGGCTTGACACTGCCCGCTGTGGGCGGGGTGGCGTGCGGGGACACACCATGGGCTCTGCAACAGTTCAAGCACACAAACAAAACGGCACTCCCCGACACAAAATCGTTCGCTGGGCTGTGTGGGGGAGGTGGGATGAGAGGGCGGCCACGTCGCATGGCTCACGGCCGCACAGCACGCGAAGGCTGCGCCAGGCCAGGCCCTGTCGCTGATAGTGGGGACGGGCCTGCCCACGCAAGTACTGAAAATGTCGGCATGGGTAGCAGGGGCTAAGACGGCATGGCAAGGGGTACTGGGGTGTGGGGAGTTAAGAAAGCAAGGCAAGGGAGCAGCGGGTGTGTGGGGTGGTGGCTGAGGCAAGGGGCGGCCAGAAGACTGGGTGTGCTCTCCCCCCTCCCCTCCCCTCCTCGATATCGGGGCAATCAGCGGCGCAGCGTATTGTAGAGGGCGTCGATCTCCTTCTGGTACTTGGCCTGCAGCTGGGGGCGCTTCAGCTTGAAGGTGGGGGTCATCAGCTCGTTCTCCACGGAGAAGGGCTCCGACTCCAGGATGACGCCGCGCACTTGCTCGAAGCCCTGTGGTGTTTTTGGTGTGGGGAGACAATGGGGACATGGGCATGTGGGGTCGAGTGTGAGGTGCTTCCCAACCAGTCAGCAGCCTGCATGCACTCGCCCAGCCGGGGTGGGTGGGTTTGGTGCCTCACAGGCCACCCACAGCCCATCCTCCGCCTCCACCCCCCCCCCCACCCCTTGACCACATTCCCACCTTGAGCCCGCCCTCCTTGGCGGCCGCCGCCAGTTCCTTCAGGATGGCCTTCTTGAGCTCCGGGTCAGCGCACTTGGCGGCCACGTCACCTGCGCCGCCGTGCGCGTCCAGGCGCTCCTGAGTGGGCACGGCCACGGCCACCAGCACGCTCTCCAGGCTGTTACCGTACACCCAGATCTGCTCCACGCTGGGGCAGAGCTTGTAGGCGCTCTCCACCTTCTCCACCGCCACGTACTCCCCCTGGGACAGCTTGAAGATGTTCTTCTTGCGATCGATGATCTTGAGGCCGCCCGTAGGGCTCAGCTCCCCGATGTCGCCCGTGTAGAACCAGCCGTCGCGCGTCAGCACCTCGTCCGTCTTCTCCTGGTCCTTGTAGTAGCCCTTGAACAGGGAGGCGCCGCGGATGCACACCTCGCCGCGTGGCGGGTCGGCGCTGGGACTGTACTTCATCTCAGGGACACCCTCCAGGCGGAAGGAGATGGCGGGCTGGGGGGGGCCCACCGTGCCCATGTGGTCCTGTTGTGTGTGGGTGGGTGGGGGGGTTTGTTTTTGGGGGGGAAGGAAGGAGGAAAGAGGGGAATGGATGCCGCGTCTGGCGGGCCATCAACGAGCCCAGGTGGAGCCCGGGGCCAGGCACCAGCAGGGTCTGACGACGCCATGGCGCTCTTCCGGCCAATCCTGTGCCGCATTCTGTAGATGTCCTTCGCGGTCCCCTCCTCCCCCTCCCCCTCCACGACGCCCGCGCACCGGCTCGGAGGGGTAGGCGATGAAGGAGGCGGCACAGGTCTCCGTCAGGCCATACCCCTGGACCACCAGCGCGCCCATGCAGACGCGCAGGAACTCTTCGGCGTGCAGCGACAGGGGCGCGCCGCCAGACACCAGCACGCGGCAGCGCCCGCCCAGCGCGGCCTTGATCTTCTTGAACACGATCTTGTCCCAGATGGGGGCGGCCTGAAGGCACGTGGAAGAGTGTGGCGGCGTGCGAGTGGGGCAGGGAGCACCAGGGAGCCAGGGGAAGGCACTGAACCGGTGGGGGGTGCGGGCGAGGCACGCGATCAGCCCATACACCGCCCTGCAAGCCCCTGCGCCCCACAGTGTTTGACAACGCACCTTGTCCTGGGCCACGCCCCTCTTCAGGCGGGCCAGCTTGGTGTTGAAGGCAGTGTGGAACAGGAACTTCTTCACCGCCCCGCCGCTGGCGATCTGGGGTGTGATGTGGGAGAGGGAGGGTGCGGGGAGATGAGCGGAGCAGGGCTGGGACTCAAGCGTGGCGGAGAGGATGAGGGTTGCACCATCAGGACCCTCCCCATTCAACCCCCCTCCCAATCACCTGCCCCGTGACGGTGGAGTAGATGCGGTCGAAGACGCGTGGCACGGAGCAGAACAGGGTGGGCCGCAGCGCCTTGACATCCGGCAGCAGCTCCTTCACGTTCCCCGCCCAGTAGCCGATGGAGCCGCCGACGTAGAGGATGAGCTCCTCCGCGGCGCGGTCGAAGATGTGGGCCAGGGGCAGGAAGGAGAGGAGCGAATCCTCGGTGCCCATGCGCACCCCAGCATCGGTCAGGAAGGCGTCCAGGCTGAGCACGGTGGACACCACGGCGCGGTGGGAGAGCATGACGCCCTTGGGGTCGCCCGTCGTGCCGGAGGTGTACATGATGGTGCACAGGTCGTCGGCCTGCACGGTGGCGGCGGCGGCGGGCGAGGCCTCCCCCAGCGCGACGAACTCGTGGAAAGCGTGCACGGCGATGCCCAGGTCGGCGACGCGGCGCAGCGTGGCCGCGTCGGCCTCGTCCCAGTAGACCACGGTGCGCACGCGGTCGCGCAGCGCGGGCAGGCTGGCGGCCAGGGCGCCGAGCTTGGAGCCCAGCACCGCCACTGCCGTCACCTCGGCGTGCTTGACGATGTACTCCACCGCGGACTCGCCCAGGGTGTCGTACAGGGGAACGCAGTAGAAGCCCTGGCGGTTGCAGGCCTGCATGGTGATCATCCACTCGGGGGCGTTGGGGCCGTACACGCCCACGCGCCCGCCGGGGGCCAGCCCCGCCGCCACCAGAGCGGAGCCCACCGCCGCCACCTCACGCGCGGTCTGGGAGTAGGTGCGCCAGGAATACCCCTCCTTCGTGCGCTTGCCCAGGCAGTTCTTGTCGCCGAAGCGGGAGACGGAGTGGCTGAACAGGTCGGACAGGGTGTTGATGTCCTTGACGGTGGGGGGGCCGTCCTTGGCCACGCGAACCCTGCGGTGGCGAGGAGTGGGGAGCAAGGGTGAGCCGGATAGGAGTCCCCAGAGTGGCCCCACGCCATGACCAGCGTCATCAGGGACTCCCGCCCATGATGAGTACTCCGAAATCGCCACTGCGCCCCCTTCAGCCCCGCCGCGACGCACCGATACTCGGGTCCAGTTTCGGGACGGCCATCCGCGGCGGGGGAGGGGGGGCCCACCTCGGCGAGGTAGGCAAACTTTTTACCGGGCATACTGGCGGAGATGGGCTTCCGAAGGTGAACAAAAAGGCAGCGCTAGGTCCCCTGGTCACTGTGTCTAGAAACAGTATGAGAGTTTTGAGCTACCAATGGGGTGCATTGGGTACCAGGGCCTTTATCACATCAACCGCGACGAGGTTCCCGGCTTCAAGGAGCCGTTCCCATGATGGATTGGAAAGGGGGCCGCGTGCTTGGCTGTCACGCTTCCGACAGGCACGCGCTAACCTGCCGAGCCATGGCGGAGCTGGAGTGGAAGTTTTACCCTGTGCAAATTCTCGATCCATCGGAAGATGATGTCTTTTCATGAGGCCGTCATGCCTGGAACAGCAGGCGGGCGCTGCATGAACCCCGGTCGGTCGGTCGGGAAGTCGACACCAGCTCATGCCCTCTTCTTCTGACCATTCGCCTCTGCCCCCCCCGCTCCTTCCGGCGCATCCTTCCTCTTTTTCAGGCCCTGCGTGTTATCGTGGTTGTAAAGGAGACATGAGCTCGCAATACGCCTCGGACATAATGAGAAGTGCGCGTTGTGCGCAGGCCAGCACCGGAGGGAAGCCTCGCCCACCTTGGACTTGTGCAGCGCTATGGTGTCGATGTTTTGGGGAGGCATGTAGATGCGTCCCACCCGACCCTCCAGCGCATCTGTCGCCACATTCTTCTCCTTGGTCCTCGTCAGCTTGGGCTGCTTCATGGCCTCCTTTTCCAGGTCGGCCGCAGGCTCCCTGGTCCGCCTCACCTCTAGGTCGAGACTGGGACCCATGATCTCAAGCTCAACGCGCGGCACCTTGGTCCCTGTTTGTGTGAGTTGGAGTGAGACGATCCTGCCCAGTGAGGTGTGTAGGTCAGGCAAGTATCAGAGGACCTGTGTGCAGGACTGAGTTCTGCAGACCCCACTGTGAGCCTGGAGAAGTCTCTCAGCCCAGGCCCATACAATAAACAGTGAATCCTGCCCCATCCTCGTGCAGCTCCCAGCCATAACATGCACGTTGGCCACAACCTCACCCGACCGTTTGAGCTTGACACTGTACTGACGGAACACTATGGTCTTTGACCCTGGGAGACAGGTCACGAAGACCACCCTGTCCAGGCCCTTCAGGTTGAGCGCATCCACCTGCCTGCCGCGGAAGAAGTCCAAGAACATGCTCTTGACCCGCCGCAGGACGGCATCGCTCTCAAATCCATCGCCAGCAAAGACAAACGCGGGCTGCGATGAGAGGGCAGAGGTTGGGACACTGGTATCGTTGTGTCACGGTTTATCCCCAATGCAGGAACTGAGTCACACAGCAAGCATGCTGACCACATGTAGCCATCAACCTCTCCTTCCATCTTTGGGTGGCCTTGCTCCAGACCGCCACATCAGGGATCCCCTCTCAGCTATTGAGGCAGAGGCGGGCTGTGGGGCTGGCAGTCCCCTACCACCCAAACTCGCTGACCTTGTTTCCCAGCTGGGAAGAGCGTGCGCCTGAGAAAGCCTGGATGGGGGCAAACCCCTTCACCCCAAACTCGATCATGTCATACATTCGAAAGTCGTACAGCCGCCCCAGCACCAGGTTGTTGGGCCGCTTCTTGGAGTGTGTGCCCACGGCAAAGAGGCTGCAGTTGGCCCTGGAGCCGTGCGACTCCAGCCACACGTCGCCCCCTGCCTCAAAGGGAAGCACGTCGTTCTTGCGTGACATGCGCAGGGAGTCCACCTGGGAGAGAAAGAGGGGGGAAAAGCAACAGGTGCAGGGATGATGTAAAACTCTGTCAAAGGCAAGGTGTATGACGTCAGACTGTAATGAAGAGCAAGTGATCTCGTACCAATGTCAACTTCCTTTGATTGACAGCCCTCAGCCCCAATGGCAAACTCTCCACGAGAAGCATGTCTCGGCACCCAGACTTAATCCTCCTTTGCTGGTCCCAACCTATGCTCCTGCAGCAGCAGGATACCACTCACCCCTTTCAGCTTGTGAAGGTCGGTGAGCACATCCTTAATCGTTTGGTTGACCTTGTGGCCACTGATGATCATCGACCTCCGGGTGTCCTCAATCTGCGGAATGGTGAGCGGTGAGTGGAATGCCATGCAAGACAACCGGTGAAGACGCTCAGCCACCCAGAGTACCTGTCAACGTGAACACACCCCTTGGAAGAGCTACCCTCAACGCACCAGTTTGGGGGCTCGGCTCTCCAGCAGGCGCCTGCCACGCCGAGTCTTGGGCTGGATGATTCCAGTTGCCGACATTGCGCAGGTTCCTACCGCGCAGACGGTATCAAGTATACGGCTGCTTCACACGCAGTATGTTTGTTCTACGAGGTTTCGCAGATACTTCCTAATTGCTGAAAATTTTCGCACAAAGACGCTCAGAGGTCGTCTCAGCGCAGCATGCGGTACAGGGGGAAGCCTACCGCCACAGGTAATCTTCAGTACAGTAGTTCCAAATGATTAAGCACATATAAAACGGCAATCTCTATGATGCTAGAGCTACCCTGTCTCGTGCCGGCCTTTGCAGCACACCCTGATGGTGCTCGACGTGGCACCCTCACTGGAAGGGTGTTCTTTCTTCCCGGGTTCAAGTTCGCATTGCGACAGGCTGCACCCATGTCCTCGTAGCAGCGAGTTCTCGGCAGGATCATCCCATTATTTTGGCTACAAAGGTCATGCACAGCATTATAGTCGGATTAAGGCATTGCCAGAGGTCCGGCCGGAGCCAGGGCACGCCCATGAAGCGCCCTGCGATTTAAAAGGCCCGCTCCCATCAGCACCGGTCGAACCTCATTCCCGCTCCGCTAGAGCATCAAGTTGTTTCAACTGGGCGGTGAAGCTACGAAGGAGGCACGAACCCTCATCCATCCCCGTCCTGAACCTCTTAACCCGCGCCACACTCGCGCATCAGGCCGGGGTCGGTCTTCATGGCGCAGAGCTATCGGGCCCTGGTGAGGGGCCCCCCGGGTGTTGCTCCTCGCCATGCAGTCTCTCCACGATGCCGAGCGATCCACCCCGCCCCTTCCCCACCCCCATCGCACCCAGGTGGCCACGCTCACCGCCCATATTCGGGAGGAGGTGCTCGCGGGGGCTGGGGCAGCCCTGCTGCAGGTCTGGGCCTGCCGCGACCTGGAGGAGGGCATCGTGTTGTCCACACAGGGCCTGCCCTACTTCCTGCTCGGCGACGGCGACGAGCTCGCCCTGTTCCGGTACATGAGCACCAAGCACTGCTTCCCTCTGGGGGAGGCATTGGGCCAGGGCACCCCAGCCTCCGTCTTCCACAATCGGCAGGTGAATAAGCGCCCCCCCTAAGGGAGGGGGGGAGATTGCTGCACCAGCAAAATGGGCTCACGCCTTGGCCATGGGTCTGCTCCCATTTACATTTGCCAGTGTCAGCAAAGTTAACCTCATCATTTACGCACCGCAGGGCTGCGCTATCGTTGACCTGGCGGCCCTGGACGCCGCCGACTGCCCGCGCGCCGACTGTGCCGGGGCCTGCGCTGCGCACAGTGTCCTGCTCCTGCCCCTGCTGGACCGCATGATGGGCATGAAGGGCGAGCCGCTGGCAGGTGGGCATTGTTTGGGAAGGTGTTGGAGCCACAGGCATGAGGGCTGCCACTGCTTGCAAAGTCTCAAGGATGGACTTGGGTGGCATGAGAATCCGATACTGATGGGGCATCGAACAGCCAGCTGCGAAGTCCAGCCCTCTCTTTGTCCTCACTTCCCTTGCCCTCGCCATTCCCCCTCTTGACCCCCCTCCCTCCCCTCTCCTCCAACCCTGCCTCACAGTGCTAGAGGTGGTCTTGTCCCGTCGCGACCCCGGCATGCTGTGCACGCTGCACGCCCTGCTGCAGGCGGGCGCGCTCAGCGCCGGCTATGCCTTCCCAGGCCTGGGCGAGGGCGCGGCCGGCGCGCCGAGCCCGCGCAGCGTCGCCGGCCCCCAGCAGCCGCCACCTGCCGCGCTGCGCGCGCTGCTCTCCCGCCCCGTGCAGGGCCTGGGCGGGCTGGGGGGGCCCGGGACGATCGTCCCCGGCCACGATGACGACGGCATGATGGAGGAGGACGAGCCCAGCGGGGGCTCGGGCGGGGCCCGGGACGCGCGCGGCGCGCCCGGCCACAGCTCCGGTCGGCCGCCGGCCGCGCGCGGCGGCCGGCGCCCGGCCCGCAGCGCCAGCGACGACGAGTGCTCCGAGGCGGGGTCGGAGGACCCCGACGCCGACCCGGGCGACGACGCGTCGCGGGGCGGCGGCGCGTGCCGGCTGACGCTCCGCGACCTGCAGGCCCAGTTCGGGCACGGGGTCAAGGACGCGGCGCGGAACCTGGGCGTGTGTGTGACTACGCTCAAGCGCTCCTGCCGCCGCCTGGGCATCCGACGCTGGCCGCGGCGCCAGCTGGTCAAGCTGCAGCGCGCGCTGGCGGAGGTGGGCACCGTGGGCGACAGCATCCGCCCCGGTGCAGGGCCGGCGGGGGCGGGCGGCGCGCCGG
>NW_011934209.1:188216-189606 GCF_000733215.1 Auxenochlorella protothecoides
CTGCGAGCCGGCGCCCGCGGCGCGCCGCTGCGGCGGCCGCGCAGTCGCGACTGGCGGCTGCGGCCGTGGATGACACTGCGGGCACGCCGCCGCGCAGCCAGGGCCGTCGGCGCGTCGGCGGCGAGCCGACGTGTGGATCTGCCTCGCCGCCACCTCCGCCGCCGCCGAGCGCCGGAGACGAGATCGCTGCGGCGCAGCGGGCCGGTGGCGCCGACACGCCGGGCACGCCACGCAGCCTGCTGGGCTCAGTGCCATCCGTGGACGAGGGCCTTGCCTGCTACCCGGACGCTGGCCCGGCCGGCGGCGGCGAGCCGGCCCACGTGCCGCTGTACCCGGGCATGGCGCTGGCGCTGTCCCCCGGCCCGCAGGGGCCCCTGCCCCGCGGCGACGACTGCGACGCCGACCTGTGGGCCGCGGCGGCCTCGGCCCTGGGCATCACCCCGCCGCGCCTGATGTCGGGCCGCAGGACCGCCATGTTCGTCCCTGGGGGCTGGAACGACGGCGTCGGTGCCGGGCTGGACGGGCTGGGCCTGGAGCTCCTGGGAGCACACAGCCCGCTCCGCGCGGGCGGCCTCTGAAGGCCCAGCGGGAGGGCTGAGCGCAGCGACAACTGGTCGCGCTGTGCCGTCCTGCGCGCTGCGCCAGCCTCGCGCGCGTCTGCGCCTGGCCGGCCGGCGTCGGCGCCCGTCCCCCCGCCCCACCAGCGACGACCCCTCGCGCCAGTAGCACGACGCTGCCCCACCTCTCGGCGCCCACGATGGCCCGCAGGTTCCACGACTCCCCCGTCTGTGGCATGATAATTCTTAGTCCCCCTCCTTTCCCCCGGTCATAAGCCCATGTTGCTCGCCCCGCCTTTGAGCCCATTGCATTGCTGCCTGTCGCCCGCCGCTTGCGAGGCCGGCCACCCTTCCCACCCAGGTCCCCCTCCTGAGGACCGTCGTCCGCACCCACACCGCGCATCTGAGTGTGGGCCCCTGTAGTAGCAGTCGTGTGTGCGCATGGTGTGCGAGGCCAAGAAGGAATCGGAGCCCCTGCTGGGCTTGGAAAGCTCTCCTGACACCCTGTGGCGTCCCAGACATGCACATGTCGACAAAAGTACTACGACCGGGACCGACTAAACACGACATCACAACAGGAAGGGGATGATGGCGCGCCGCTGCTTTGGGTACGTCTTGAAGGTCTTGTGGTACCAGGCGTGGTGATGCAGTGCCCTGCGCAGAAGGAGAAGGAGTGGACCGAGTCGATGGGCTCCTCGGGCAGTTCTGATCGCATGATCAAGACTCCGCTGGGAGTGGTGGTGCAGGAGCTTGTGTACCTCAAGGCAGCCAGCATACTAAGAGCTCATGGTGAGGCCCGTAAAGCACAGGCACGGGCAGACAAAGGATTCTCT
>NW_011934209.1:190875-197327 GCF_000733215.1 Auxenochlorella protothecoides
CTGTGCATGCCTGACGTTGACGACCGCCACTCTCCTTTCCCCCTTCCATTCCTCGCCCCCCCACACCTTGGGACTAGGTTGGCGATGGTGAACAGGGCGAACGCTGTGGCGGGCAGGGAGCGGCAGGCCAGGGCCCACCCCAGCCACTCCACCACCTCACCAAAGTAGTTGGCGGCGGACACGAGGGCAAACAGGCCGCCCTGCGGGATGGAGTAGCCCTTCCTGCGCCCCCCACGCTGTCGGATGAGCACCGTGTCGGAGTGGAGATTTATGCCCCAGCCCAGCGCCCAAAGCGCGGCGCCCAGCAGGAAGGTGGGGCTGATGGCGCGCCCCATCGCCGCCTCCTCTAGGAGGTAGCGGGTCTGGGTGGAGAATTGGGGTTGCGCGTGGGAGGAGAGTGTGGTCCTGCTGGGACCAGGGACGCGGCAGGGTAGAGAATGAGCACTGGCCATCACACATACAGAGTTACTAGCACCTGAAGGTAGCCGTTGTACGCACAGAAGCCTGCGGCCATGGACCAGACAGCCAGTGGGGTGCCTTTGCCTGCAAGTGGGGGCCAGGGGTTGGGGTATGGCGGCATGCGCTCATCCTCATCATCATGGCTGCGGGGGGGTGATCAATCCCTGCTGCAACTTTCTCAGGGCGAGCCAATGGGACCCCGTGGGGCCCGGGAGGACCCGGGTCCGCACCCACCCGGCACAATGCGGAAGGGATAGATGAGGTCCCGGTGTATGTAGTGCACGAGGAACATGGCCATGAGGACCGCGTTCACGGGGTCGGATACCCTCGCCCGCTGCTCCTGGGTGGCAAATGCCGCCAGCCAGACCACCGGGATGGCCAGGCTCAAGATCTCCTGCGTCTGCATGGGGGACGTAAGGCTGATCTGAAGCCACCTGTGGTCTTCCTCAAGTGGAGGTCAGGAGCATGACGGTAAATGGGCTGCAGGTTACAGGATGTTGCCCCTTCATGACCAGCAGAGAAGCTCACACATGTACATCAGAAAGCACTCACCAGCCATGCCAGCCGAGGAGGAATGAGAGGACCCCATGCAGAGCTGCTGTACCTGTGATGGGAAGTTTGTGTGGACCACTGTGGTCTTGGGGATACTGTGACCGGCCAGGATGCGCCAGTGAGGGCAGGGGCTTGCCCGGCTCACGAATTCACCTGCCGTACGGCGCCACGATTCCTCCCAAGAGCAACGCCGCGGCCAACCCTGCCATGGCGATCATTCCCCATGCCAATTGATATGTGCTGAGCGACTGGATCATGCTCCCCAGGGCCGCAGGGATCCCCATCACGGCTTCGAGAGGCCGGGGTGTTTAGAGTACAAGCTAGCGTCAATTATCATATCGCCACTGCACCATGTTAGCGCGGATCTTCCTTCCACCAACCCATGTCGAGGTTCTGCGTCACTCTCCCGCAGTCGTGCATGCGTTGCTGCTGTGGCAACGGAGAGGAGTGACTCCCCAAAAGTTCCCGACACCCTGCGGAGACCACGGCTGGGGCACAAAAATACAACACCCCCCCCCAGCTCCTAGCCTTTCCATTCACACTCTGCAGCCCCTTTTGCGCTGCTGCCTGTTCAAAACTGTATTCTTCCTGCCATCTGCCAACCGTCGTTTACACCATTGGCCGAGGGTCACCGGGCAATCAAGCGGTCTCCTCGTCCTTGTTGTAGACGTAGGTGAGGTGGCACTTGCCGCAGTACACGCGGTTGAAGTGGGTGGCCATGAAGATGCCTGGGCCGCAGGTGGGGCACACCTTGCGCAGACGCTCCACCTTACCGGAATCCGAGACCTTGTAGAACTTGAGCACCCTCAGCTTGATCTTCTTGTGCTTGTGCTTCTGCTTCTTGGGCTTGGTGTAGGTCTTCTTCTTCCTCTTCTTGGCACCACCCAGCAGGCGCAGGGAGACGTACATCTGGGAGTCGTCGCTGACGCCAGCCTCGGACAGGACGGTCCCATCCTCCAGCTGGTGCCCGCCGAACAGCACGCGCTGCTCCGCAGCGCACACTCCTGTGAGGGAGGAGGGACGGACGTTTTCGCACACTGTGGACATCTCCTTGAAGCTGCTGGCGAACAGGAGCCCCAGCCTCGCGGCGCGTAACCTGCACTCGCTCCATACGTACCCTGGCGCGCCTCGATGGCGGCCTTCACGTCGGCGACCGTCGCGCCGGAGCCAAGCTCCAGCACATGAGTGCGGTCTGTCAGAGGAGGTGATGAAGAGGTGGTTAAAAAGTAAGTGGTCGAAAGTGGGCAAGCAGGGCACGCACAGGCGGAGGACGGCAGCGGGACCGCCAGTCTTGGCCAGTCACTCACCGGTGTTCACGAAGATCTGCATGGTTGCTTCGTCGACGCTCGGCTAACAATTAGCCGTCCTCACGTCGAAAAGGAGATGATCAGGCAGCACCAGGGGCTAAAGCCACCCAAGCTGGGGGGTGGAGGCTGCAGAGTTCGTCCCCGGAAAACTCTGCTGTGCTGAGATGGCATCGCGAGCAGGCCCCAGGCACGATGGGTGCCTGTAGGCCCACCCGACGCCCGTCAGAGCTGCAATTGATTGCTTGGTCGCTTCCATCGCGAAAACAAATCCCCCTCTGGACGTTCAGAAAGCGACTCCTCCCCTGTGCTGGGTCGTGGAGGCACCCCACCGAGAGGCACCATGTCAACTGACTGGGTACACGAGCTGACCGTTGCCAAGCTGAAGGACGAGCTGAAAAAGCGAGATCTACATGTGACTGGAAAGAAAGCTGAGCTGATCGAGCGCTTGGAGGAATTCCTCAAAGAAGCCGAGGTGGGGTGATGGGCGCGCTGGATGGCTGTGCTTATGGACAGGCTGCGTGCAGTGCCTACGCGGGAATCTCCGCTCTCGAGATGATGATAAGTACAGCTTTAGAGACATAACTGCTGCGTGCGCTTTCTCAGTAGCTTTGGTGGAGAGTGGCACGGAGATATAGTTGTATGATTCACCCCATTTCCCCTGTGCTGGCCCAGGGTGCTGATGCCGCCTCTGACGGGAAGAGCGCAGACGAAGGGGCCGAGCCACAGGACGAGGATATGAAGGATGCAGCAGCTGACGAGGCCTCCCAGGACGATAACGCCGACAGAAAGGATGGCGGCAGTGAGTCTCGCTTCACCAGTAGCGATGACGAGGCTGTGCCCGTGGAGAGCTCCGGCCATGGCAGCCCGGCCAAGGGCGATGGCAGCATGCACAGCGAAGACAGGTCGGGCGCTGCGGTGGCAGGACAGGATGGAGGGGCGGGCGCGGAGGAGGCCGTGGCCGCAGACGAGGAGAGTGGGCCGGTGGCCAATGGAGACGGGGCAGAGGCGCCGGCTGCGCCTGGAGCGGGGTCGGAGACGCCTGCGGTGGCTGGCGCCAGTGAGAGGGAGTCGAAAGAGGACCCTGTGCCCGAGGCAGCGAGCCCGGCTGGGAAGCCTGAGGCCCCTACCGCCGCATCGCTCGTAGAGGAGGTGGTGGACCTCGACTACGGCGAGGAGGAGGCCGAGGCCGCTGCGGCGGCGGCGGCGGCGACCAGCGTCCGCACAAAGGGCGCTGCCGCGGCCGGCGCCAGCCCCGGCACCGTCCCAACAAGCGGGAAGCGGCCGCGTGGCGACGATGACGCGCCCGCCGCCGCCGCTGCCCCCCTGCAAAAGGCGCCTCGCGCCGAACGACCGGCTGCCGAGGGCGTGGTCACTGCCAGCACGACGCGCGCGCTGCGTATCGATGGCTTCGTGCGCCCCTTCACGGAGCGTGCGGTGCGCGAGCTGCTGGACCCCACCGGCGCGGAGCTGAAGGCGCTGTGGATGCCCAGCATCAAGACGCACTGCTACTCGGTGTTTGCGAGCAAGGCGGCGGCCGCCGCCGCGCTGGCGGCCACCGCCGGGCTGACCTGGCCCGCCGCCAGCCCCAAGACCCTGGCGCCGCGCCACGTCGCGCTGCGCGAGGCGGAGCGCGCCATCGGCCAGGGCGCGGGGAATCCCGACTTTCGGTGGAGCGGCTGCCGGAAGACGGCGAGGAGGAGGCGGAGGAGGCCGAGGCGGCGGCCTCGCCCGCCGCGGCTGAGGCCGTCGCCGCCGCAGCGGCCCCCGCCGCAGCGGCTGCGCGCGAGGGCACGAGGGCGGCGCCCGTGCGACCCTGGGACCGTGAGAAGCTGGAGGCCGGCCCGAGGGGCGCGGCGGCCGGGCCGCTGGAGGGCGTGCGGGACCTGCGGGAGCTGCTCCAGCGCAGGAGCAGCGACGGCGGTGAGGCCGCGAGGCGGGGTCCTGGTGCTGGTGGCGACGCGGCGCCAGCGGCGCCCGGCGCTCATCGGGTGGCCGATGCCCGCCCACCACCGGCACAGGTGCGAGGCGATGCAAGGCCTGGCGCGGTGGTGTGCTTGCTCAGGGAGGCTGTGCATTGATGCATGGCCCTGGAATCCTCAAGAGGGGCTCAGGGGTATCCAGGCAGGGGTGCTGTGCTTGAAGTCGACCATATGCATTCTGACCCTCAACACAAACCCTACCACTAACTTCCGTCCCCTGTAGGCACAGGATGAACCCGGGGAGCCGCTGCAGCTGGACGACCTGTTCAGGCGCACTGCCGCCAAGCCCAGCCTGTACTGGCTGCCACTCACGGCCGAGCAGGGGGCGGCAAAGCGCGCCGGGGCTGGCAATGGACAGGCGGCGGCAATCCCAGGATCAGAGGCTGCTCTGGAGACCAGGAGGCCTCTGCCTGCGTAGCCGCCGATGAAAGTCGTGTAACATTGCTGTCGAGTGTTCGGTACCTTTATTGGCGCCCAAGATTCTGTGCTGTTTGCGCAGTCAAAGGGGATGGGACCACTCAATACCACTGGCCCAAAGGCTCCTTGGCTTTGGCAAGTATCACCTGGCAGGGTGAAAGGAATCCGGTGTGGAGGGAAAGGGACGTCTCCGTACAGTCCTGGGAACCTATTCCTCCACACAAAGCCGGTGGCGAGTTTTCGCTCTGAACCCTACATTTTCGGATTTTCCTTTGCCGGCCGGACCAGCGTCAGGTTGCCCGCCTCCTCGAGGCAGCACGTGCGCACACCGCAGTAAGGACTGTCAATTCCCTCTTCTTGGTGTACGACTACGTGGAGCGCAAATTTTCCGCCTACAAACCATCACCTCGCGTTGAGGCCGCCCTGAGATCTGATGTCTCGCCACCGCCAGTGAATACAAATCTAAAAAGATCTCTAGGGCCAGCGTGTCGTCGAGAGCGCCGCAAGCTGTACGTACTTCTACACCTCCCGACTGGTCGCCTGCACCTCCCGGTAACTGGAAAAAATCACACAGCTCGCATGCTGTGTCTGGAGCTTCAAACGGGGCCGGCAGGCACCTTCTAGTCGGCGCAGGCCGTGTGGTCGGCAGGCATGTGCGCTTCCCCGCTAGCCGGTTTCGAGCTGCCACCTCGCCTCACCCTGAACGAAGAACTCGCTCGATCTGAGAAGCAGCGATACGGTGGCGGGCGCAAAGAGTGTCGAAAAGGTGGGGGGTGGGAGTATGAGTGTTGTGCAGCCTAAAAGGCCGGCACAAGGTGTAATGCAGATTCCCCTGTGCCGGACCTCTCACTGCTTCCTTCTTGCTCCTCGGCAGGCGAGCCATGGTCTGAGACAGAGCATGCTGCTTTTCTGGCAGGCCTGCGCCAGCTCGGGAAGGTATCGACGGGGAAGGTGGCGGGGTGTGTGCCCACTAGCGCGGCCGGGTAGTGGTGGTGCCGGAATATGAGAGGACAGAATGACCTCCCGGGCGGCCAACCCGGTTCTCAGCCAGATCGGTCCCTGCCACACACTGACATCGAAGTACTTTTCTGGCTCTTGACATTTGCACTCCCTTGGACATGCCACCGTGCCGTTGTTAGCATCACCCCACCACCCCCTGCGCCGCACCGTGTTGTGCCCCCCCTTCACTACTCATGCGCCCTTCCGCTCCTTCTCCTCCACCCAGGGTCAGTGGAAGCACATCAGCCTGCTGTATGTCCCAAGCCGCACGCCCACCCAGGTGGCCAGCCACGCTCAGAAGCACTTCCTGCGCGCCGCCGGGGCCACCAAGCGCCGCAGCCGCTTCACGGCTGTCGAGGCGGCGGTGACCCACCAGCAGGCGCTCGGCGCTCGCAGCCCTCCGGGCGACGCGACCGCCGGCCATGCCACAGCGCTGTCGCCCCCCACCGGCGCCGAGGCGGCGCGCTGCTCCCCCGCCGCGCAGCCCTCCGGCGACGCCTCGGTGCCGCTGGGCGCGCTGCACCCCACCGCCCTCCTCCCGCAGCCAGGCGCCGTGGCGGAGGGCAAGCCGTTCTTCCCCCTGGGCCCGCACGGCATCCCCATCCTGCCCACCACGCCCGGCCGCATCAAGGTCACCTTCACCTATGACCCCCCGGAGCCCGCGCCGAGGGCGCCGGGTGCCGCGCCCGCCAAGCGCCTGGCAGGCACGCGCTTCGCGGCCGTCAAGTGCGAGGCGGGT
>NW_011934209.1:198595-227231 GCF_000733215.1 Auxenochlorella protothecoides
CTCCCCGAGCAGGGCAGGCGCGGCGGGCGCGGGCGCAACGCCGCGCCGTGCCGCGCCGGCCGCCGCGCCAGCGCAGCCAGGGCTCTGCCAGCGGCTGCGCGACGGACACGGGCTCGCTGGCGGCCCTGGCCGGCGTGGCGGCGGCCCTCAGCCAGGACTCCGACAGCTTCTCCGGGGTCTGGCCGTGACCGCAACGTGGCAAGGACCGCTGCCATCTCACCGTGCGCCCTGCTCCTCTCCCTCTGAACTTCACGCCCGTCTGTCGTCCGCTCCTGATCGACAGACCCACTGCACTCCTTTTGCGGCGTCCACGCGGCGTGGCTCGCCGCCACTCGTTCAGAGAGGAACGCCTCCCTCCTCTAACCCTCATAGCCAGGCGCAGCTGCTGCGTCGATGCGATGCACGTCCCTCAGTGCGGGGCGTCCACCATAGAACAGACCGATCGATTGAAACGAATCATGCCCATTCATTCCTCTTCGCAATGCTCTCCCTGCTATACTTCAACTCGTTATCTGCACGGTCCACTTTTCTGTTCATTCCCTGGTACCCCAAATGCTCTTCCCCCATAACAAGGGCCTTTGCCGCCAGGCCAGACGGCAGCACTGGCTCGACCCACCCCCTTCCCGCATCTGATTGGTGGCCGAATAGTAGCGTCACCTGGTCGCTCTCGCTGTGTGTGTGTGTGTGTCTGTGTGTAGAGTCACATTCAAGTCACCGAGGAGGAGCATAACTTGACTTGATGCAAATTGTTGGAAAAGAGGCGCAGGCCCTGGTTGGATAAGAGGAGGTTGGCTCCAGAGCAATGCACCCATGTCAACCCGCCTGCTGCTCGCCGAGTGCTGCCAGACCCCCTGTCCAGAAGTTACAAGGCGCGACATCCACTCGCACCTCACCGCCTCGGGGCAGACGCTCGCCATGCAGAGGAGGGTGGGAGGCAGCAACACCAGAGACGGTCACACGCAGCATCACAGTCTGGACTCGCAAGGCTCTCCTCGCGCCCCATACCCGCTCACTTCCCCGCCTGCTTCCTCTGGCGTGCCTGCTGCGTGCGCATCGCGGAGCGCAGGTCGGCGGGAGGGGCGGTTCCCGGCGCGGCAGCCTTGCCCGCCCGCGCGATCATCTCCGCGATGGCGGCGTAAGGGTCCTCCGCCTGCCCATCGGCGGCCGCCTCTGCGGCGCGCGCCTTCCTCCGCTTCTTCTTCCTCCCACTCCCCGCGGCCACGCCCGCATCTGCGCTGCCGGCTCCTGCCTGTGATGCGCTTTCCACACGGGCCTGGCTGGGGTTGGCCGGCGCTGGCGTTCCTGCTGCCTCTGCCGCGGTGGTGGAAGGTCCAGCCGCCGGGCCTGTCGTGTCTCCCCCGGTACCAGTCGGCGCTTCGGCCTCCTCCATCGCGGCATCGGCCCCCGCATCGACCTCCAGGACTTCCGCCGGAATGTCGGTCTTCAGAGCGCCGCCCAATGCTCCATCGCCCTCGCTGGTCGCCGCCTCCTCTGGGGCCGGCTGCCGCTCCGGCATGGGCTCGTCGACGAGCTCCGACCCCGTAGACGCCGCCACGACCCCTTCATGCGCCGCTGCCTCCGCCGGTCGAGGCCCCCCACCCTCCGCGATCTGCATCGACCCACCCCCCGCGCTCGCCGCCCCCCAGCCGCTGGCGTCGCCCGGCGGCCGGGCCACGGCCAGCGGCCCACGCGGGCCCCCGGCGTGCCGCCGCACACGCGCCGCGGCCCTTTCCAGCTCGTGCGCCTCCAACGCGGCGCGCATGATGCGCACGCGCTCCTCGGCCACGCCGCGCCCCAGGCGCGCGCAGCGCAGGAGCTGCGAGGGCGCGCAGCCGGCGCCGCGCGCCTTCCGCGCGGCGCATACCTCGCCCTGTGGCGTCAGCACCAGCGCCAGCGCGCCGGCCGCGGCGCGCTCCTCGCGCGCCGTCGGATCCACCGCCAGGTGCCCGCCGGGGAAGAGCGCAAAGGTGACGGGCACGGGGAGGTGGTGCATGGACAGGGGCTGCGTCTCACCCGTCCCGGGGGGCAGCAGCGAGACCAGGCCGCGCGCCGCGCCGTCCACCCGCGTCGCGGGCGCCAGGTGCCCGCCGGGGAAGAGCGCAAAGGTGACGGGCACGGGGAGGTGGTGCATGGACAGGGGCTGCGTCTCACCCGTCCCGGGGGGCAGCAGCGAGACCAGGCCGCGCGCCGCGTCGTCCACCCGCGTCGCGGGGCGGCGGTGCGCGCACACCGCCGCCAGCGCGGCCAGCCCCGCGGCGTCCAGAAGGCCGCCGCCTGCGCCCATCACCGTCAGCGCCAGGTCCAGGTGCCAGACCTTGCGACCGGGGAGGACGGTGAGCGCCTCCAGGTCCACGGCGCGGCCGTCGCGCAGGCCGCGCTCCAGCGCCAGCGCCAGCTCCTCGGCCTCCGGGGCCGAGCGCGCGCCGGGGTCGGACCCCGGGGCGGCCAGTGGGGTCAGGCGCGCGGAGACGCGCAGGGAGCCCTCGTTGGGGCGGTCGGGGAAGGGCGGGCGCAGCGTGGCGGAGACCCCGGCGGAGACCAGGGTGTCCCCCAGCGCCACCACGCACCCCGAGTCGTCGGGGAAAAAGGAGAAGGAGGGGGTGCGGGAGTCGTAGGGGCCACGCCCGTCCTCACGCACGCCCGCGGCGATGGCCTGTGACCAGGGATTGGGTGGGTGGGTAGGTGTGAAGGGGCCCCTGGGTGGTGCCAGACGATAGGTAGTATAGGCAAAGCCCCATTCAACAACCCCCGTAGGCCATGTGCGGCGCTCACATTCTGGATGAAATCACGTTCTAGGTTGGAGAGTGGCCCGATCGCCATGGTCTGCCCTCCCGGCCCGCCCTGGGTTGCGCGGCAAGGTCGTGGGGAGCCGTCTACCGGCGCGGCGTCACGACGCACTATATACTTGGACCGTACAGTACATGGATCGAGACGAGCATATGCTTTATCTCGATAAAGCACTGCGCGCGCTGTGCGTCGCTTGCATGCAAATGTCCCAGTGCATCTTACACGAGCAGCGATGGGGGGCGCGCGCTCTGCACGGTAAACATCCTGTCTAGTGGGCCAGATCACAATTCAAGCCCCGACAGGGTATGGTCCCTCTCAAGGTGCACATGCAAATCCAGACCCTGTTCATATCCGAAGCCTGCTCCCCAGCTCTTCCAGGGCCGCCTCCTCCAGGATGAGGCCCAGGGCATGCAGCGCATGGGGGCTCAGCCTAAACTGAAGGTCTGGCCGCTCCAGGTCCTCCACTGCAGCGTTGGCCACCCCCTGGAGGGCAGGGCTCGGGAGGATTGTAGTGCAAGGTTTGGGCCGACCCTGCTGACTGTCGACGTATGGCAATTGGAGTCTGCCCCCTGCACAACCACAAGCAGGCCCCACCTGCAGTGCGCCCATGAGGTCCTGGGTGGCGGGCCTGGTCTCGGCCAGCCAGGGGCAGGGGGCGTGGTGGGGCCGGCACACCTCGTCCATGCCTCCCGTCAGGTAGAAAGAAGGAATGTGCACCTCGTGGTGCAGCGGGTGGCCCGGGTCCTCCGCTGCGCAGGTGGGCGGGGATTGGATGCCGGATAGGGGTGACTACCTGCCCAGACCCCATGCGTGAGCTTCCGTGGTCGCCCTCCACAGCCAGGTAGGACGTGCGATGCATCAGCGCAAGACTCCAGCCCGCCCGCTCCAATCTCCAATCTCCCCCTCCCCGGGATCGCACACTGCGCCCACCCGACCCTGACTCCAGCCCGCCCGGGTTCCTCGCTCACCGGGGGTTGGGTCCCAGGTGGCCATGGTCACCTCGTTCAGGAGTGGGCAGGACACAGACTTGGTGTCAGGGGGGTGCTGCCTGCACAGAGAGCACAGTCCGGCGTCGTGCGTCCCCTCGGCAGCGGCCCTCCATCCCCTGCTCGTGCCGTGCAGCAGCCGCACCCCCGCCAGGGCCCTGCAGGGGATGATGAAAAATCGGGGGAGGGAGGGTGCAGGCGAGGCGCCAAGGAGGACGAGCAGGCAAGGACGCGGAGAGGGAGCGGCGAGCCAGAGACAGGGGGCACGGCCTGCCGACATCGCCGTACGCAGAGAGGAAGGTGAGCCATGCCTGCCACAAGCGACGTGCACGCCCAGCCGGCGGGTGCGCGCGAGGGGCGGCCCAGCAACCGCCAGCCGGCACGAAGCACTCTCTCACCCTCGAGCCTGGGCGGACTGTGCGGCCTCCACCAGACCGTGGTGCAGCTCGAGGTTGCCGGGCCGCTCGGCGCCGGCCTCCTCGCCCCACTCGGAGCGCAGCACTGCAGCCACCGCCGCCTCCTCCACGCTTTCCAGCGCCCGCAGGCCGTGCTCCAGCGGTCGCACATGCCGGGCGAGCTCCACGCCCGCGCTGGTGCCGCCGCCGCTGGGGGAGGCGCGCCAGAAGAGGGTGGCGCAGGGCCCTGGGCGTCGAGGGGGTTTGGTGGGGGAGAGGGGGTAGTGGGGGGAGCAGGGAGTGCGAGGGGACAGCATGCACGCCGGGCAGAGGCTGCGGTCCAGGAGCCCTGGGCGGCAGCGGGGGCGCAGTGTCCAGCCAGTTACAGGGCGCCGGCGACGACAACAGAGGAATTCCCAGGCCAGGGAAGCTTGAGGCGCGACATTTGTGCGGCCACTTTCCCCTCCCCCCCCACACATTCTTCCCCATCCAGTCCAGCGGCTCACCCTGGCTGGGCGGCAAGGGGGCCGGAGGGGGCCGGGGGCGGTCTCGGGGGCTTTTTACACTCCCTACATCCTTCCGTTGGCTTTTCCCCAGCCGCCGCATCCTCTCGTCACGCTTGCCCAACCTATCCTCCTTGGCAGAGAGGTACACTGCACCCCCGCCAAAGGAAAAGGGGATGGGAGGCACCAGTTTGTGAGCGCGTGCCTTGCCCTCCCAACCCTGGGAAGACCACGGGAGCACCCCGCCGCGATGCAGAAGCCGAGGCCAGCCACGGCCGTGCGCGGTGAGGCCTCCATACGAGGAGTGAACCCACACGGGGGCATGCCCGTCGGACCCCTGGCCCGAGACCTCCCATCCCCTCGACCTACGCCCTCACCTGCCTTCTCACGCGGACCCTCCATCTGCCACCGGACCAACTGCCGCTCGCTATATCCGGTCTCCCTGGCAGCCCTGAGCCTCTCGCACCGTGGCCGGGCCAGTCCTGACAGCATGGGTGCCTGAGGAATGGAAAGCGGGGCACATGAGTGCGGGGGGAGGGGGCCGTGGAAGCGGCGGTTCCAACCCAGAGCAGGACCGTTTACCTCCACATGTCGGTGGTGCGCAGGCATCCAACTCTGAGGCCCAGATTGCACGGTGCAATCCCAGCCTCGTCCATGCCTGGCCTCCCACACCCAGTCGGGATGCCCAGAGTCGGTCCATCACCCTCCCCTCGCACCAGACGGCAGCCGGGGCAGAAGCCGCACGGCTTCCAAGGGTCTATCCACAGCTCGTCCTCGCGCCTGGCTGCCAGCAAGGCCCTGTGTTGTTCCTTTTTCTCCTCCCAGTACTGCAAGGGGCGGTGGGAGGTGGGGGAGAGGGCACGGTCAGGGCCGGCCACATGTGCATGACTGGCGGCAAGGGCCATGCAGGGGCCGGGCGTGGCGGTGACAGATCGCCGCCTGACCTGCCTCCGGGAGTTCAACATCTCAGGTCGCTTGGCGGCCTGAATGGCCTTCAACTTCTCGTTGTGAGCCACTACCACAGCGGCGCGCTGGTCGTGCCTGGGTGTGGAGGGGGAGGTGCAACGGCTGGGACAGGACGAGTGAGGGTCCGAGGGATTACCTCCGAGCGCCGTCGCCATCGTGGTTTGGTGCCCTGTTCCCAGCGACACATGAGAAGGGCAGCGGCGGGCCCGAGAATGAGGGTCAGCACAGGATCACAGAGCACCTCACCCCCGGCATGGCCCTCGCCAGTGTGAGCGAGGCCACTGGGCGACCTGGCCCCCCTCACGCCTCACCTCATCTGCGCCACCAGATCGAAGAGCTGAGGACCGTACAGCCGTGGCTGGGGCCGCCCATCTCCTGCCGTCCAGCCAGGTGGGTCCAAGGGGCGCGAGGGATCGGGGATCCCCTGTGCAGCCAGGACTCGACGCATGCCGGACAGAGCCGCCTCCCTGTCAGGGAAGTCCCTCGAGATGACAAGACGCTGCCTGTCACCTGCAGGCGGAGGAGGAAGGGGGGATTCAAGGCTGCAAGGTGACCTCAGAGGGCCCCACCTTTTGGTGACGACAGCCAGTGTTGGCCCTGTCCTCCCCAGGTAGCCTGCTGTGCCTGCTCACCTATGAAGACGGCGGCAACCCACTGTTCCTTGCGGACGTCGGATTTCCAGACCTGATGGGCGGGAAAAGGAAGGCTGCCTGTGGGTCATCTCTGGCGTGCCACATCCTTGAACGCTGCACAATCGCTGGAAGGCTCCACCAGACGCCGCACCCATCATCCATAAACAGTGAGAGCTGAGTAGCCCACATCCTTCCACCAGCCGCCACATACCAGGGCATGGTGGAGGGCGGCTGCATCTCCGCCAGGATCGGTACCTCTAGGCCCTCTGTCTGCATTCAAGTCCATAAGATTGTCCTCATCCGAGGCATCCCTCTGCGACTCTTCAACATTCTCAGTGTCATCTGGGCTGCTGCTGGTCTCGAGGTGACTCTCGGCTCCACTGCTCACATCTAGCTCACTGGTGCTGTTCTCGGACTCTGAAAAGGTACCAGTGGACCGAGGCGAAGGGGGGCTCTCCGACTCCGACGCGGTGGAGAGAGAAGGGGACATCGGGCCCTGCATGGGTGCAGACCAGTACAGGAAGGGGTGGGTGTGAACCTGGATGTGCCTGGTGGGTCGAGGGGGCCTCCGAGCACGTGGGATCTCTGGTTTTCGTGAATTAGCATGGATGGTTCGCAGCATTATAGCAGGGCGCACCAGTGCCACCTCTCTCGCGAGCACCATCATCAAGGCGCTAGGGCCAAGGATGCTGAACGTCATACCGTGCGCACCTTCTCACGAGTCACCCCGTTCCTCCATCAATAAAAACAACCAGGCCTTGTTTAAGATCCAGACTCACTGAAGGGTTATGGGTACCATTATGGGGCCTGTGGCGCTGCATTGGAGTCCCAGGTGAGTTCTATGAAGTATTCATAGAGATCGCTGTGGCAGCTTAGATTGCACGTGGGCAGACCCCATTGCCACTGATACCAAATTTCAAGAGACAAATACCTCCTACTGCTTTCCCTGGCCAATCGATGAACGCGAATTTGGTCAGAGCAACCCAATGAAGCACCAGATTAGTGGAAACTGGTGTCGCTGCATGGTTATTATATCTGCAGCGCTGTAGATCACTTCGAGCGAGCCATGTCGTCTCGATGACCAGTGACGTGAGCAGCCTCCCGCTGTGCCCCACTCTGCGCTCCAAGCTCTCGGCTGCAGGTTTTACCAGTGCTGCAGCTGTGGCTCAGGCTGACCCAGCGAGGCTGGCAGCAGGTGGGTTGGCAAGAGTCAGACGAGCATGTGGCTATCTCTCAGATTTTCCAGATGTAACTTTTCATCATGGACCAGCCCTCCCCCTGAAATCCACTAGATGCCGCAGTGACGCTGGAGGATGCCCAGAGGGCACAGCATGCGGCAGATGCCAGGACTCGCAGCGGCCTGGCCGGCGCCCTGTCAGCCAAGGCCCTGTATGACCGCGAGCGGCGCTCCCAGCGCATCATCACCTTCTGCGCGGGGCTGGACAGCATCCTGGGGGGTGGCGTGGGTCTACAGCAGATCACGGAGGTCTGCGGCGGGCCTGGGCTGGGCAAGACGCAGCTGGGGTGAGGCTGGGGGTTGACAATGTGTTTCTGTGTAAGTTGTGTGTGCGGGGGGGGGTCCTGCTGGCGTATGCCGATGGGGTATCTCTTGCCTCCATTCATACTCCTGCTGGGACACCGATGCATGCATGGGAACCTCTGGTCTTTTCCTTTGAACCTATGGTTTCCAAGGTTCCTCACCTGGGTGTCTCACAAACCAGCAACTCAGAACCCCTCAAGCCCCTCTGCTTTTCCCCCTCTCACACACATTCAGGATGCAGCTGGCCCTGGACGTCCAAATCCCCGACTGCTTCGGGGGGCTGGGCGGGGAAGCGCTGTACGTCGACGCCGAGGGCGGCCTGACCCTGGAGCGCCTGACGCAGATGGCCGACGCGCTGGCGGCCCACCTGCGCCGCGTCGCCGCGGCGCGCGCCGTCGCGCGCCGCGCCCAGGCGGCCGCCGCCCTCACCCGTGAGCGCATGTTCGACGCGGTGCACCTCTACCGCGTGCACGACCTGGCGGAGCTGCTGGCGGTGGTGGACGGGCTGGTGGCCACCTTGGCGGCCCGCCCCGCCATTCGCCTGGTGGTGGTGGACAGCATCGCCTTCCCCTTCCGGCAGGACCACGCTGACCTGGCGGCGCGGACGCGCCAGCTGGCGCAGCTGGGCCAGAGCCTGATGGAGGTGGCCGTCGCGCACGATGTCGCGGTGCGGCAAGGGGTGGGGTCTCCTTCATTCCTTGGTGCAAGAGGTTGGCGGCCAAGTCGTGGGAGGATCTTGCAGGTCGAAAAGCGCTGCGGCCTCCTTGGCAGGCCTGACCTCCATTCTCCTGGAGGCCGTGCTGCCCCACCACACTGCTGCCACCTCCCCCCCCCCAAAAAAATGCGCAGGTGGTGCTCACCAACCATGTCACCACGCGGCCGGGGGAGGACGGGGGGGCGCCGCCCCGCCTGATCCCGGTGCTGGGGGACACCTGGGCGCACGTCGCCACCTCGCGGCTAATGCTGTACTGGGAGGCGGGGGCGCGCCGCGCCTTCCTGTACAAGTCCCCCTCCCAGCCCCCCGCATCCTGCGAGTACCTGGTCACGGGCGAGGGGATCCGGGGCAGGAGGCAGCCTGCCAAGCGGGGCCCCGAGGGCGAGTGCCGCGGGGAGGCGGCAAAGAAGTGAAGCCTGTTTGAGGAAGGGCTACCCTGCTGCAGGGCCCCACCCGCATGCTTGGCATCCTGGCGTCGTAATGCAGTCCACCACTGCCCTGTCAGCGCAGAGCTTGTATGGCCCAGTGCTCTGCAGTCTGTGACAGGCTGCGTCTGCTGCCAAATGTTTAACAAGAATAGGCCATGTGAGGTCACGAGGGAACCTGCTCGAGGCCAGGGGCCTCAACTGGCAGTGACAGTGGGAGGCGTGTCATGTTTGCAGGGTCGAAGGGCATCCTCCTCGCTATTCCAGCTCCTCACGTTCAAAGCTCTCCAGCTCGCGCGGTGGCGACTCATTGCAGGCTGGAAGCAAGATGCTGTGGACCACAGGACGAGGCCTGGGTCCACCATGGCTCGGGGGCTCGCCAGTCGTGCAGGACCGTCGCTCCGTCCTCCGCCATGACCACCATGCGAGCAGCCTGCAGCCCAATCGCCAGCTCCGGCTCCTGGAGGTCCCCCATGGCCACCTCCACGGGTGCCTGTGTGCATGCAAAGGTGATCATTCCTGAGTTGTGGGGCCTGCGAGACTCGCCTTCCGCCACCCTGCCTGGCGCTGGCAACATCCCGTTGGTTCCCATTCCACCAGCGCACAGGCCTGTCGCACGTGGCGCATGGTGCCACTCGTCGTCGGCCCTCCGTTCCCCCGCACAAATCCTTTCACCTGACCCGGGCGCCGTGCCAGCGGCCCATACAGCGTGTCCCCCACCAGCGGGTGCCCAACGGCCGCCATCTGCGCCCTGATCTGGTGGGTGCGCCCCGTGACCAGTCGCACCACGCAGTCAATGACGGGGCCGCCGTGCACGCTTTCCAGCGCCGGCGCCGACTCCGCGCTTTCCATAATCAACGAGCAGGCAGCGGTGCCTGGGCGCGGCTCGTCGTGCGCCACGCTGTGGATGGGGCAGCCAGGGATGCGTGTGCCCACCGCCAGGTGGTGCGTCAGGAGGCCTGAGCGTGGGGTGTTTGGGGAGAAAGTTTGGAATGGAGCGAGGCTGGGACTGTTCGGCGTTTGCAGGGCCGGTGCTCGCCGGCTCCACAGGCGATGTGTCGGCCAACCGCACCAAAAGACATCCCTCCGACTGAGGTTGCTCAAGGACACACACACAAACACCCCAAGCCACGCTCCCGCACCCAGCCCAAACCAACACGCACCCAGGGGAGGGGGCTGGGAGCCGTGGCAGAGCAGGCGGTAGGTCTTCTGCACGCGCCCCGAGTGCTGTGCATCGTGGAAAGCGCGCACGGCCTGCACGCCGCGCCCCAGCACCACCACGCCCTCGGTGCATCGGTCGAGGCGGTGGATGATGTGCAGCGGCTGGGAATCGGTGGGCGGGGCGCACGGTGACGCTGGGCAGAGGCCCTGCTGCACCTGCGCTGCGTGAAAGGCCTGCGGGGAAGTGGGCGTGGGAGGGTGTGCGCAGTTCTGTTCCTGGTGGAGGGGGGTTCATGGGGATGGTCAGTGGCAGGCTGCGTGCTCGACCAGCCCCGTGGTCGGCCCTCCAGTCCCATGCCCTTCCGCGCCACGACAACACCCCTGACCTCCGTTGCAATGCCGCCGTCCCCACACCTCATACCTGGGATGCCTGGGTAACCACACTCTCGCGCGCATTGTCCACGGTGATGGGGACCGGGACGCCGCAGGGTTTGTTGACAATGACATGCTCGTCGGTGACGGCCAGCAGGCGCGCCGCCCAGTCCGCGCAATCGGCCGCGGGGAAGCGCTTGACATGGGCGTGCACGCGCAGGTAGGCGCCGGCCGGCGCCACGCTGGTCCTGGAGGCACGGCGAGGCGTCGACAGGCGGGTCTGGAGAGCGGGACAGGAAGGGTCAGGGGAGGTTTGGGGAGTCGGGATGGCATCAGAGGCTTGGGAGACGTCGTGCGTGCACCATGCGCGCTGGACCGGAATAGACCCATCGGCCAGCACAGAAAGACCACCGAGTAGCAGCAGCCGCAGCCCACCACCGCAGCAATCACCCACTGCCCCACATCGTTGCCGTGCTGCTTCAGGGCTGCCTGGCGGGCCCCGGAGGACGGCTCACAGGCCAGGGAGCCAGGCAGGGCAGGCGGTACGGGGCAGCAGTACACGGCCCCGATCTCTATCAGACCAGCCACAACGTCCTGAGGGACGGGGTGGCGGTTTTGGGGGGAGGCCATGAGGGGAGGGGCAAGGGAAAGCAGTGGGAGAGGGGCCAACCAAAGCCTTGCCGGCAGCACACCACACCTGGGGCAGCTGGAGGCCCTCGGCCACCAGGGTGCTCACGAAATCCTCCCGCGGGGCGAGCAGGTGCTCGACCCTCGGGCCGGGGTTTCTGTAGCCGGGGGGCAGGGGCGAGGCCAGGCACGCCCGGATGGTCTCGATGGGGTCGGGCATGGCCCGGGCACTCACGCCCTTGCTACACCCACCCCGGAGCACAGCCCTCACGCGCGCGGCGCTTGTTGAATACAGCATGCAAGGCCCCCGACATGCCGGGACTGCATACGTTTCGATCACCGCATCCGGTCGCGGTGGACGTAGGGTGTACAGATCAGCGTAGCAACTACATGCAACGCTCTCTGCAAACCTCCATGAATACTTCTCTTCCGAATTCCTCGGATGCCAAATCACCAGGCACTACTGCGGTTTTGAGCAGTTCTACATTCTACCCATGATACGCGAGAGCCAAGTTCATTGCGCTATGTGGCAGAACAAATACATTCAGGACTGCATGCCCGAGATAGTCTGGCATTGCGATCCCTGCATGTGAGCTCTGCGTCCACCTGAGCAGCTTGGGCCGGCTCATGCCTCGCCCCAGAAGCCCACCTTCTGGGCAGGTGCCACCCAGCGCGTCTTGTACACGCTCTCCTCTGCCTTGTACTCGGGGTGCTGCGGGATGAAGACAATCAGAGGGTGAGCAGCACGATGGCAGGGGCTATTCAGAATTGCACGGAGAGGCGCGCCATGCACTGATAACAATGTTCCTAAACTCACATTCTTCATGATCTCCTTCTGCTTCTTCTGGAACTCCTCGTTGGCAGCCACCCACCTGTATGGTTGGAAGAGTGGCATGTGGGCACACAAAACACTGCGATGTGGAACTGGCCTTGCAATTGCAAAATAATCAGCCCACTCATTCTTAGCGAGGAGCATCCACCCACCCATGCCACCTCACCTCCTGTCCTCCTCTGCCTGCAGGAACGGTACCAGAGCTCTGCGGGAATCCAGCTTCTCCCGCTTCTCATCCCGGCGCTTGATGTTGCCCTGTCCCACCTGGTAGAAGCCATATGCCATGACAGCAGCTCCCACACCAAACAGGGTAAAGCCGGCAGGTCCGGAGTTTGGAAGCCTTCGTGCATACCGCACCGCCGGGAAACCACCTGGTGGGGGTCCGTCCTGCACTATGGGCATGTCCTTCACGGACTGCGGTGAGGGAGGGAGGGGAGTCGGTGTGAGCATGGTGTACTCGGCGTCAGCAGTGACGCCCTAGCCCATAGAAAAAGGTGCAACCTGCACAGTAGACACGCCAAAAAGGTTACTGGCCAACATACCTTCATTCCCGGCGCGCCTCGCCGGAGGAACTCCGTCATCGTGGCCTCGTTGCTTCACGCCAGACCAGCCCTGAGCCAAAAGGCTTCCCTGCGCTCGCTTCGGCTACAGCTAGGGGGGCAGGAGGCCTTCCCTAGATATCTAGATGTGTGTCGAGCGTTCAGGGATGCGGTTGAGTTGGCGGGTTGATGGGCTTTGTGTCGGGTTCGGGGCAGGGTTGGGCGCGTCTGGCTTTCCTATGATGCCTACGCCGAGTGAGATGTGGCACCCCATAGACGCAACGCCTCGTCTCCAGAACCGAGACTGATTTTTCATTTGTGCAACAGAACATCTAGATCTGTTAAAACAGTATCTATGACTATTGCACCCTTGAACAGTTCAAGGAAATCAGTGCATGCAACGCAATGGAACGGGTTACCAGTGGGAGGAGGGGGGCTGTGCACGGTGGTGCAACGGCTGGTGTTGTTGCCGCATGCGTACACAACAAGCTGGCCAGACCGGCACCGAGCAGCCCCGCACCAGAAAACTTCCAAAGAATCATAGTCCCGTGTGTGCGCGCTCGTGCGGGGCAGGGAAAGAGACACCACATGGTTTTGGGGTCATTTTCCCACCAGCATGGATGTGTCCAGGCCCGCCACCTCCCCCTCCCCAACGCTGGTCTCCTGGCGGGCCAGGCTCCGGGGCCGCACGTTCAGCCACAGGCCGTTGGCGGTGTGGATGGTGGCCCCCGTGGTCATGCCCACCTCTGGCGCGTCGGGCGGGACCGCCACGTCGAAGCGCCGCGCCAGCACGGCCAGGGCGACCACTGACTCCATGAGCGCAAACTGGTCGCCTGTGGGGCGGGGAGGGGGGTGAGGATTATGTAATTGAAGCGGGGACGGGGGGCTGTGACCCATCCAAGCCGCAGAGCCGGAGCACGCATGGTAAGGGGCTCTGCAGGCCAGCAGGGTCTTGCTCGGCAGATGGTCATGTGACGAGTCGCACTTGTGCAAGGAAGGCCCGCCGAGGGGGCAAGGCCCCAATGTAAAATCATACTCCCCTCAGAACACACACACACAAAAGAAACCCTCCACTCGTCCACCGTCCCTCACCTATGCACTTGCGGCGGCCCCCGCCAAAGGGCAGGTAGGCGAACCCGGTGGTGATCTCATTGGGCGTGGGCCCCGCCAGGTCGAAGCGGTCGGGGTCAAAGGCCTCGGGCCTGTCCCAGTGCGCGGGGGAGCGGTGCAGATTCCAGACGGAGATGAAGATGTCGGAGCCCTTGGGCAGGCGGAAGCCCTGCAGCGTGTCCTCCCCCAGTGCGCGTCGGATGAGTACAGGGGGCTGCGGGTACAGGCGCATTGCCTCGTTGATCACGCGTGTCGTGTAGCGCAGAGCCTGGTAGTCGGCCAGGGCCGGCAGGCGGTCGCCCAGGACCTCGTCCACTTCGCGCTGGAGGCGGGCCATGGCCTCCGGGTGGGTGGCCAGGCAGTGCAGCGTCCAGGTCAGCACGGCCGCAGTGGTCTCGTGCCCCGCAATCAGCATGGTCATCAGGTCGTCCCGCAGCTGCTTGCTGGTCACGTCATCCCCCGCCGCGATCAGGAAGTGGAGGATGGAGGGGTCGGAGCGCGACAGGAACTCCTCCTCGAACGCCTTGTCCTCCCGCTCAGCCTGATGAAAGTAGGGTTGGGGGGGGGGGGCCGTAGGTTGGGAAGGGGAAAGTCACACAAGAGGAGGGAAAGTAGGGACCATGGCTTGCGCCACAATGTGGAAAAGCTGTAGATCTGCCGCTGACTGCCGTCATCAAATCTGTGCCAGATAGCCGCAACAGCGCACTCTCCAACCCCATCGTGCAAGACAGCTACAAGCATGAGGCACGCACCATACACAGTGCCACGAAACCCCTCGGAAAGGCAGGAACAACCCTCAACTAGACGAGCACGACAACACACCCCCACACCAGGCTCCAAAACCCACCAGGCTCCTGCTGTTCTCGATCAGCTCCCCCAGCTTCCTGTTGATGAGCTGGAGCGCCGACTGCACCTCGCGCTGACGTGGCACCAGCTGGCGGAGCAGGGCGCTGTTCCAGTAGGGGATGGGGAAGGTGGAGCGGTACTCCGCCTCGCGCAGGGTGAGGTAGACGGCCTTGATCACGGGGTCATCGTGGGTGAGGGAGTCGAAGTCGTAGTTGAACACAGCCTTGCCGATGATGTCCAGGGCCAGGCGGGAGAAGAAGTTCTCAAACTCCACCATTGTGCCCTCCTGCACAGGTCCCACGAGGGATGGCGCGGGTGTGTGCAGGGGCAAAGGGGGACCAGGGTATGGAATCGTGTGTGCATGCATCCCATGCCACCCACAACCTCTCAATTTGCAACTGAGTCCTTTCCAGATCCCAAACCATCAAATCCCAGGGCAGCTACACCCATCGACCACAACCCACCTCGGCTGCCTTGCTGAGCACCGCAGCGCCGTGCAGGCTGCACTCGCCAAACATGTTGAGCATGGAGTTCAGGTACTGTCTGTGCAGGGCTGGGACGATGGCCCGCCGGCGGATCTTCCACACCTCACCGTCTGCCGGGATGAGGCCTTGACCCATGACAAAGTCCAGGATCTCAGACAGGATGCCCTTGCTATAGTTTGATGCGTTGGTGGACAGGATCTGGGAGAGGAAGGGGGGGGAGGGATGGTGAAGGGGTCACAGGCTTAAACTCAAGTATATCCCAAAGTCCAAGGTCCAGGTGCAGGGTTTCGGCCGCTGGCCGGCGCCAGCTTTGGGCGCCCCGGAGAGCAGGGCAAAACCTGCCTCTCCCGGCCTATCGCACCAGCACAGAGACAATCCCATCCACCCTTGACACTGAATCGCCCCACCTGCTTGGCCAGGGCGGGGTCAGACACGATGACAAACGACTTGACGCCAAAGGTGAGGCGGAAGACGGGGCCATACCGCTGGAAGAGGCTGAACAGGGGCAGAAACACCGGCTGACCCACAATCTCTCTTATATCGCCGCGCGCTTCAGGGATGCGCCGTGCCGCGTTCCACTTCCACCTGGACCCCAGCTGTGCCAGCTTGTACGACAGGGCCCTGCCTGTGGATGTGTCGAGGGGGCAAGGGGGGCGTCGGGATCCCCAACCCTTCTAAAAACAGGTGGGCAGATGGCACCAGACACCTACCACAGTCTCTCAGCTCCTTAGAGGGCATCAATGCCAGTCTCAAGTCACATAATGCCCTCACCTGGTCCTATGGGGTCCTTGGCAAGGGCTTTGCGCAGGGGCCGGGTGAGGCGCTCCTTGGTGGAGCCTGTGTCAGAAAACTCCCCGGAGGCGATGCGAGAATCTAGATCAATGCTCTGATCTTCTGCCCGGAATGGGGAGGCAGACGTGACCCACGAGGGGTGGCCGTGGGGACCTCCCTGCGGCGCCATGCCGCATGGTAGCCGATGAACCGCGGCGTGGGTGGGCAAGGGGGCCGTGTGGTGGTGCAGGGGCCTTCCGGCTCCAGCGCAAGCCGGTGGCATAGCGGTCGCCCTGCACGAAGAATGCATCATTACAGGGCTCATGCCGGCAGAGTGTTGCCCAAACAGCGACGCAGAGGCACATGTGAATCCCATCTGGGGGTACGTGCCCAGCGCATGTGTATCGGATTGACTGCAGCATGCGCCGCACCGGTTACTCTGCCAGCCAAGGGCCGTACACAGATGGCGAGCAGGGAAGGGCGCAGCCAGGCGCACATATACCGGCACAATATAGTTAAACGTATCCATTTTATCTGAAGTTTTTGGCTTGGGCGGCCGAGGCCTGGACGTCATGGCCGAGGCGCCCTGCGCCTCAGGCGCCACTGCCCAGCTCGCAGCCTCGCCGCATGACGCCGTGAGATGGAAGATCACATGCATGTACCGCCAACTGGAAAGGGTTCCTAGCATGCTCGAACGCCTGACTTCCCTCGGGCAGGGCCAGCTCAGTGCCGAGGTCCAGGAGTGGGTGGTGGGCGCCCTGATGCGGGACCCCTACCATGCCTCCCACGTCATCGACGTCGACTACCACAGGTGTGTGCATAGCTCCAATGGAATGGAGGCTGTGTCTGGAGCCACTCAGAAGGGGGAGTTGTCGCTGAGACCGTGCCACATTTGCTTTACCATTTGAATACCTCTTCAACAGGCGGTTGTGCAAGGCCTTATTTGCAGCAGCAGAGCGCTCCGACGACGGTGTGACCGATGCGCTGGCGGACGAATTTCAAAAGCGGCAGTGCGCGGTCCAGCAGAGCCGCTCCGGCTGGTGCCAGAAGGTCTGGACATACGGCGTCACGGGGCCTGCGCTGGGCCACCTCGGCACAACAGCCTCAGACGGGGCGAGCGGCTGCATCGCCCTTGGCCTGTCTCACGACATGCTGGCAGGCAGCACGGGGTGCCACGAGTGGGAGGCGGGCTTCTGGCTGGCAGAGTACGTGCTGAGCAACCTGGCCGCCTTTGCAGGTGGGCGCAGTAAGGAGTTTTGGTTGTGAGTTTGCTGAGGTAGGCTGGCCTGCAAACACCAGACGGCTGCTCTTTGTCATGCCATGCTGGCTTCGCCAGTCCCGTGCGCGCACATGCATATATATATATGCAAAAATCTCTCACACACACATACAAATCTCAGGGAAGCACTGCGTGGAGCTGGGGTGTGGTGCGGGCGTGGTGGGCGTGGCACTGGCCCGCGTCGGCGCGGCGTCAGTGCTGTGCACCGACGGCTCGCCCGAGGCGGTGGCCAACTGCGACGCCAACCTGCGCCTCAACGGGGTCGGCGCAGGTGACAACGTGCGCACGGCGCTGCTGCGCTGGGAGGACGACCCGGCGGGGGGCCCCACGCCGGACTGCATCCTCGGCGCCGACCTGCTCTATGACCCCCGCGCTGTGGCGCCCCTCCTGCACGCAGTGACGTGGCTGCTGCAAAACACAGCAAGCCATGGAGGAAAGGGCGAACGCCGCGCCCCCGCCGCCGCGCTGATCGCCACCGTGGAACGCAACCCGGACACCCTGGCGCTGTTCGAGCGGGAGGCGGAGCGCCATGCTTTCTTACAAGCGAGGCGGGTCGCCGTGCCGAGGGTGCAGGCCGTGTCCTGGCACGAGTTCGAGGCCCTGGAGGCGGCGCGGCCGCGCCTGTTGCTCCACGAGCTGGCGCTGAGGGCCCCGGGGGGCCAGAGTTGATGAGTGATGTGTGGGATGCCCATTGTGGTGGCAGCTGCTAATAGGAATGACTCTGTGTTTAGTGCTTTAGGTCCAGACTGCAGGACAGATCCGTCTACATGTCTGCGTGACTTCACAGCACTGACTTTTACCACAGAGGGTCAGCGCGATCCTTCTGTCTGTAATGACCCACAGCTTTGTGACTGAAAGAGGTTCAGGTTTGGGCACAGGAGTCAGTCAGAGTACTCCGCATTGAATCCGGCACCAACCCCTCCCCCCCGTGCGTCGGTCTTGGCACGCCCAAAGCGCGTCCTCTTCACCGCCTGGCCGCCGCCCCGCCCGCCGCCCCGCGCGCCACCGCGAGCACCGCCCCGCGCGCCGCCGCGGCCCCCTCGCCCGCCGCGAGCCTCGCCACTGCTTCGCCCCTGGGACTGGCCGCCCTCGGGCCGGCCGCGCTTTCCATCCTCGCGGCGCATGGGCGTGTTGGTGGTGACGGCCCGCCGCCACCCGCGGAAACGGTAGTAGCGGTCTGTCAGCGTCGTGAACCAGACGGCATTCACGCCTTCTTTCTCGTCCTGGGCCGCAATGTGCGGGTACAGCTGGGCCGCCTATGGGCAGGAGGGGGGTGGGTGGGGGCCAGTCGGATGCTGCACGGATCAATTGTGTTGTTGGATGTTCCAAGCAGGTCCGCCCCAGGAAGCCCTTCAAGATGGACGATTGATAGGAATGCAGGATGGTACAGAGTTGTCGCACCCATCCAGGCCCAGCCATCCCTGGTCGTGTCACCTTGAATGCGTCCACGTGGCTTTGGAAGTCGGACAGGTGGATCTCGCCATGCAGCTTGCCAAACTGGGTGTTGTAGGAGTCGTAGTAGCACTCATCCAGAAACAGCCCCAGCTCAGGAGCCATGGGCCCGCTCAGCCCTGTTGGAAGGGTGGAAAGGGCGGCAGGCGGTCATGCTCTGCATGTGCTGACTGGTGCAGGGCATGGCCGGCGACCTTGAACCCTCGACACACCCCTGGACCACTGGCCTTGCACCACCCCTCACCGATTCGAGTGTGCAGCGCCAGGGAGATGGCGTCCGCTGGGGCCGCCCCCCGGTAAATGGCCATGGCCAGTCCCACCATCTTCCTGATCTGGTGAAGCATGAAGGACTGGCCCACCACCACCAGCCTCACCCACGGCTTCCCGCCAATGTCAAAGGCCCCCAGGCACCTGGTGGAATCAGGGAGGCGGGGTCGTCGACAGGGTCGGTGATTGGACATGTGGATGGGGGTGCTGGGGAAGTGCTCCGATCGATGTTCAGGCAGAACTCGTACCACCACTTGCAGCTGGGGGTGGTACCCACACCCATTGCATACTCGCCACCCTCTTGTGACCGCCCAAGGCATCCACCCCATCCAGTCTCCAATCGCTCCTGCTCACAAGTCGGCCTGCCCCATCTGTCAGCCCCCCAGGACAAGCCCTCAACCGCCACAGCCCGGCCCACCTGAACGATAGGATATACCGTCTCGCATTTGGCGCGGAGGCGGCGACCCGCACCGTGAAGTTGTGGAAGTTGTGGGTCCCCTCAAAGGCGGAGAGGATGGAAGTCATTCGGGCCGCACACGCCGCATCGAATATGAATCCGGTGTCCTCTGGCTGTGACACTCCTGTCGAAGCCGCCAGCGCGCCGTCTGCCTCCACAGAGGGGGTCACTCCTCCCCCTGTCCCCGGCGGCGCGTCACCCGGATCCCCAGCGGCGTCGCCACCTGCGGCCGGCGCGTCCTCGTCATCACCCAGGGCCGTGGAAGCCTCGCCGTCCTCCTCCGTCTCCAGGAGCGGCACGGCCTCGCCGTCCTCCTCCCCAAGCAGGCTGGAGGGAGGGACTAGGGCGGGGTCAAAGGCCCAAGCCGGCAGGATGTACTCGTACCGCCGCTTGTCACAGTGCTTCCTGGCATCGAAGCCATGCGTCGCCCGTCCAAACCCAAACACGCGGACCTGTGTGGCAAAGGGGTGCAGGCGCTGTGTGGGGGTGTCGCGGAGTGAGGGGCCCAAGCACCGAGCGTTTCCAAGGGGAAGGTACACTCAGGGCGGCCGTCTGAGCACGCCGCAAATGAGAGACCAGCTGCCTGGATCCTGGGTGGGTTTCAGCCCTCGGCGGCCAACCTGCCACTCACCAACCCCTGTTCTGCATCAAACCCCTGCCAGATTCTGGCTCAGGGACCTGTTTCCATTCCACTCTCTCCAACTTCCTCCCCCCATTCCCCACTCCGAAACTCACACGACCCACCTGGGCGGGCAGCTCGGCGTTGATCTTGGCGAGGATATCGGGGTCCTCCAGCACCATGCGCAGGCTGACCACCTGGCCCACCGCGCTCACGCCCTTGTCGGTCCTCGCCGCCCGCATCCAGTGGATCTTGGAGAACCCCGCCTCGTCGGAGTTGGCGTGGGAGATGCCGCCCGCCTTGTGGATGGCGCGGAAGAGGTCCTCCTCGATGGTTCGGACCCCGGGGTTGCGCTGCATGCCCGCATAGCCGTGGCCCACGTATGCCATGAGCAGCGCCACCTTCCTCTTCTTCTTGGCGTTGGGCAGGGAGGCGGACTCCGCGGTCCCCGCCCCTGCCTCCTGGGACCCAGCACCAGTCGCCTCCGCCTCCACGGCGTCCACAGAGCCCTCCTGGGCAGGGCTCCCGGCCTGAGGCCCGGCAGTGGGGTCCCCTGGTCCACCCCCGTCCGTGGCTGTGACACCCTCTTCGCCGATGGGGGTCATGGCGGCCACCTGCTCCTCCTCAGGCATTCAGAATGTCAGTGTTGTTTGGATGAACGAGTAGACTCAGAGCTCAGGCGCACAAATGGGGAGTCGAGGGGAGGTCGATGAGCCCCTGACGGCTGACAGCGAGATGTTGCACGGTGAAGGGGAAGCAGACTATAAACCCGGTCGACTGCATAAGTACTGTGATATGGTGTCGAATTTGTGCCATAATTCGGTGCACGCGGGTCTGTACAACATGCATGCATGTCGGGAGTGGGCCAACTCGCGCCCAGGACTCGCCGATCCGATTCCACTTCCATCGGATTTCCGAAACTGCCCTCCAGCATGCTCAAGCTTTACATCCGGCGGACATGTTACTGGTACAAGCACATGGTATGCGTACGGGCGCTAAGGATAATGGCTGACAAGGTTTGGGTCATGACAAGGGTGCCGCCTGTGAGGTGGCACAAGGGGCCCCTCTCAAAGCTCGACGACGGGGGTTCGCTGGAAGCTGTAGTACACCTCATCCGTGTCCACATGCATCACCAGGAAGACCTGGGGCAGGGGCAGGTGGAGCGGAGTCGTGAGTCTGGTATACAATGTAAACAAGAGGCTGTTGCTGACTCTTGTGTACCATCAGGGCTCTGGGAACTTCCTCAGACACCTTCTCTCCCCGACCCCCGCCCCAAGCGCACACCTTTCGGACCATGATGGCCAGGATGCAGAGCACCAGGAGGAGCGCCAGGTAGGTCAGGCCCCGGTCCTCCCCCAGAGGCGGCGTGCGGTGGTGCAGCGAGGGCGCATCGGCCATGCGCAGGAAAGCGGGGAACGGTGGGGGAGCGACGACCTCGGGTCTGGGGTCCGGGGAGGGGGACCGGGCGGCCGCCGCCGCAGCGCCGCTTGGTGGGAGGGCCTGGTGGTCCACTGTAGTACGCACCTCCGGCTCTGCTCTGTCCGCACCGACCCCTCGCGCATCATCCTCAGGCTCGGATGCTTCGGGAGCAGCGGCGGCAGGGCTCACAACACCCGGTCTGGTGCTCTCTGACGCTGCAGCTTGCGCCGCTGCAGCATCAGCCTGGGCACTGGCCGTCGCCGCCACGTCGTCTGCGGCAGCAGGCCCCGCCCCATCCTGCGATGGCGCCGCCGGACCGGCCCGCTGCTCCGACCCCACCTGCGCGAGGTGCAGGGCCCTGGAGCCCGCCTCTGCAGCCAGCATGGAGGCGTGCAGGCCGTTCAGCTGCTCTTGTGTGGTGGCAGAGGAGGACCTGGGCACCCAGGCCCGAGAATCCTGCGCCAGAGCGCGCCGCGCCTCGGGCGAGGCGTCCACCGCGCCCACCGCGCCGCCGGCGGGGGTCTGCATGAACGCGCGCAGGGCCACCAGCGCGGCCCGCACGCTCCAGGAGGGCTGCCAGGACTCGGGGTGGTGGGAGGAGATGGACAGGCAGATCTTGGTGCCCACCTCCCAGCGGCCAGAGGGGGTGGCCATCACGAAGGAGGGTGGCTTGAAGGGGTAGTCCGCGGGCAGCAGGATGCGGCCGTGGTAGATGCCTCCGGCGAAATCGCTGTCCCAAGCGCCTCGGATAGCGAAGTGCCACTCGAACAGGTTCTCCTGCGAGTGCCGGGAGGGGGTGCTCAGGGCGGAGCGGGGCTTTGCGATGCATGTGTGACGGGCGCATCCCCACACGGGCTCAGCGACCAGCACCCCTCCGTACACCCACCTCAGCGGCCGTGGCCAGGACATCGGGGTTGTCATCTTGCTGACACTCTCGAAGCTCCTGAAGGATGCGCTTCACGGCCGGGTTGCGCGCGTTCCAGCCCTGCATGATGAAGTCGCTGCGAACCCCTGTCTGAGCTCCGGAAGCTGAACGAGGCCCTTGACTATCTCGGGCTTGGCCCCTCCTTGCTCGAATTTCTAACAAGAAAAATATAGGATGGTGGTCGCCATCGAGCTGAGCTCACCTTGCTCGGGAAGCTTTCCCCTCACCCCATTGACCATCCGGAGTGAATGACGTGTTATTGCTGCTGCGGCCGAGATTCCCTCTAGGACCACCAAGGGGGAGCAGGTGTCAAAGGGAAATAAATACTAGCTCAAGCATTGCTCTGATTTCAACCAGGGTTCTCCTTCTTTGCCTTCTGCCCTTTTCGCTTGAGAGCCTTGGCGCTGGTGAGCAGCTGCGACTTTGATGCCAGAGCAGGACGGGTTGAAGTACCCAGCGCTCGACAGCCCCTTCCTTCCTCCTCTTCGTCGTCGTCCAGCCCTGCCTGGTCCATGGCGGAGGCATTTCTTTGGCCCATGCTCGCTGCCGGGCTGCCAAACTGGCTGCCAAACCTGCCGTGCTGGGGCGGATGAGCTGGAAAGACGCCGCTGCGTTTCAGACTCTTCGCCAGCGATGCGTCTGCTTTGGAGAGCATGGCTGCCTGTCGTGATAGAGAATGCAAGGGCGTTCGATTGGTTTGCGCTGGAAGTCACCGAGGTTGTTCTTGCTCGTGGAAGGGCACACGACCGATAGTGCAAGTCCCTCATCTGAAGGCTCACCTTGTAGTGAGGGACAAAAGTGGCCCCGAGTCCCAAGCCCTGCCTTTGACCAGACTCCAATGCGTCATCCCCGCTCTTGGCAAGAAGTGCAGCGGCGTCACTGATGCCTAGCCAGGCAGCCACCTGGGAGAGGAACGTTCGCATGTAGAGATTTTGCCATCCAGACTGCTCGCTGGGGCAGGCATAATGGATTCACCTTATCTCACAACAAGATTATATTCCAGTAATAGGCCTCCAACTCACTGTGTCCAGGGCAGAGTGTGTGACGACTACCTCCCCGGCATCTGCCGTAGGGGGGTCCGACATATGTTCGACAGCGCTGCTCCTGATATCGTTTACCAATGAATAGTCGGTGCTTAAGAATATCTATCTTTACGCTCCAGGTGCGAAGCAGCCCATGCACTCGAGCATACCCAGCTCGTGCTTGCTGGCCAGCATGCTGGGTTTTGCAGAGCAGAGACGAATGTCGCATGATCATTCCATTCTCTTTCACTGACAGGACCTCTCCACCTCAAGAAATCACATTCAACCGGTCCACGTCTGAGCGTCAGTCAGATTGACGGTCTTGAGTGACAAGTTCTGCTCCATGAGGGCCACACAACAGTGCCCTCATTCCGGGGGCTGCAGCCACACCTCCAGCTGGCGCAGCACCTCTGGGTCCCCGTACCAGCGCCCCCCGCCCTTCCTCTGCGGCATGTGCCACACCCCCTCCAGCACCACATGCTCGGACCCGGGCAGCATGGCGATGCAGAGGGGCGTGACGCCGTCCCCTTCCACCGCCCCATCCCCACACCCTGCCATGTAGCTCTCGAAGACGAGGTACCGCCGCAGCCTGCCGTCCCCTGGGCCGAGCGAGACACGTCCTCCTACGCAGACGATCCGCGTGCCCCCAAAGCAGTCGCCGGTGGGGTAGTAGTAGTTGGTCCACCTCAGGCTGCTCGTGAGGTCCCTAGGATCCAGGGGGGCGCTGGGGCCTGGGTCCAGGGTTTCCTGAATATGACAAAGGGACCACGGGGGCAGGCAGCAATAAGGGGAAGGTGCTGTGCTCCTGGGTGTCATGCAGCGAGTGTCATCAGCCATTGATTCAAGCCTGCAACAGGCAAGGCCAGCATGGCCGCAAACCCTCTGCTCCCATCGCGGTGCAGTCCTGAGGTCCCCATTATACCCATCCAAAGCATGAGCCCTGCCCCACACCACAGTACTGGCAGACCCCCACTCACCACAGGTTTGTAGAATGGGTACTGCTCAATGCTGGCATGCGGCGTGCCGAGGGTGAGTAAAGTGTGAACTTTGGGCGACAGCCCATACTCATGTTTCTGGTAGGGCACACTGCCCAGGGCAATCCGCGCGATCCAGCCGCCCGCGGAGTGGCCCACCAAGGCAACTCTGCCATGCACAGCATGCATAGCATGCACCTGGGTGGCCAGGCGGTCCAGGTAGAAGGAGAATCCCTGGGCGCGGAGGGGGCCTACCCAGTCCAGGAAACGCATGGGCAGGATCTCTGTGGGAGGAAAGGGGAAGGCTGGGTGAACCGTCACACACCTGGCTTGCATCAGTATAGCGTCCACTGTACAGCAGGGCTCGCGCTGCGGAGGAAAAACCCTCGAAGTCTTGCCGGGGTCTCCATACAATCACCCACCTGCATGGAAGCCCCGCTGCCGCAGGTACGCTGCCATCGGCTCATACTGCCCGCTGCTGGTCAAGAACCCAGGCAATATCAAAACAGGCCCTCTAGAATTGCCTGGGCTGCGTGCATGACTTGCGCAGACTGCTAGCTTCGCCGGTGATCGTACCCGGGTGGGACCGGTGCACGGTGGCAGCCTGCGAATGGCGGTCATGCAGGCAGCCGGTCAAGCCTTCGTCGATAGTGCATGGTCTGAGAGCGCTGTAATGCTCATAGAGAATGTATCAACGCAGTGGCCACCGAGCACGTGGAACATGAGCATCCCATCGCCTCGTTGCCCTGGATGTACTTGCGATTTCCGAACCGCGAGAGTCAAACTCCGCGCGCGCGTCGAGGTGCCGTGGTTCCTCGGCACATCGTGGCAACCACCCAGAGGAGGGTGCCGTTATACCCATGGGCAGCATTTCGTGAACTCGTGCTCCTGCTCACCTCAAGTCTCGTCGCAGCCCTGCACTCTCTCTTCTCACCCCCGGCGTCCACACCCCAACCGCCCCGACAACTCCCCTTCGTGGGGCCCCGCCAAACATGGCGGGGCAGCAGGATCCCTACTTCATAGTACAGCGAGACGTGAATGACACGGTGAGGTGCATGTTGGGTCGTCTCAGCATGGGACTGGAGCCAGCCTCGCTCCTGCCGATCTGGCGCCTTGGTGAGACAGGAGCCCCCTACCCCCCTCGCAGTTGAGCAGCGTGCAGACTCGGTACACACAGCTGCGCTCCCTGCCCGCGGCTCACTCCAATCGCAAGCCCCTCCTCGAGGAGCTCCAAGAAGACTGCTCCAGCCTGGAGTACATGGTGCGCTCTTAAGGACGGGAGGAGGGGTCTAGAGGGATCGGGTGTGGGGAAATAGCTGCATCCTGTGGCAAACCTCGCCCCCCACTTCTTCATCCACCTATCACACCTATCTTCCTTTCTAACTCTTCCCCCACCCCCTAAAAAAACGCATGATGATCAGGTGAGCGAGATCGAGCGTTCCCTGGATGCGGCGGAGGCCAACCCGGCCCGATTCCGGCTGAGCCAGGCCGAGCTGTCCGACCGGCGGCGCTGGGCCATCTCCGCCCGGCGCCAGACCAGCGTGCTGAACGAGGGCCTGGCGGCGGCGCGCACGGCAGCCGACGCCGCGCCGCGGCTGACCCCCGCCTCCAAGCTGGCCGCGGCGGTGCACGAGGAGAACGACCGCTTCATCGCCTCTGAGGCCGACAGGCAGCAGGCGCTCATGTCGCGCCAGGACGAGGATCTGGACGTGCTGGGAGGGCACGTTGTGCGCATCGGCGAGCTGGGCCGGGAGATGGGCCAGGAGCTGCACATGCAGGGCCAGGTGGACTGGGGTCCCGTTCGGGAGGGGAGAGACGGGGGGGAGCGGTGCAATGTGTGGAGGACGGGCGAGTCGGTTGTGCAGGGAGTCTGTGCCTGGGTGGTGCCCTCTGGGGCTGATCGATGTGCCCTGGCAACCGCTGCACTACCCTCGGCCCTCTGGTCCCACGCTGCGGCGATCGACAGCTGTCTCCACCTGCCCCACACCACTCTGGCCCCGGGACCCTGAGCTGCTCCCACCAAAGTCCTGGCAACACCACACTCTCCCTCCATCAACCACGAGTGCAGCTGCTGGACGAGTTTGACGAGGAGCTGGAGGGCACCTCCACGCGGCTGGCCGCCGCGCAGAAGAAGATCCAGGCGGTCCTGGACCGCACCGGGTCCAAGGGCCAGCTGGCCATCATCGGCTTCCTCCTCGTCGTGCTCGTGCTCCTGGTGGTGCTCGCCATCGCATGAACAACGGGGCCCGTGCCGCAGGGCAGATTTAAGGGGGGCCAGCGGGGACGGGTCACAGGCGAAAGGGGGGCGAAGTCCGGAGGCGGGGTGGCGATGCAAGTGCACACACACAGGCAGTGGACTCTGGACAGGCGGACAGAGACGTCCAGGGTGCGGCAGACTCCGGCGCTGCACGCACTGTGCAGCTGCCGAGCCTCCAGGCTAGTTTCAGACGGGGGATCGATGGCCGTTGCGAGCGGTGCCACGCCTGGGCTCGCAGCCACGGGCTCACTGCCACAGGCTGGAGGGGAATGGCCCTGCGCAGGGATGAAGGGGAGGCGGCGGAGTGGGTGCAGGAGGGGCGCGGTGCATGGGTGCGATGGGGGGTGGCAATCGCTCCCGCACGCAGAGCAGGATTCACGGCGGATGGGGCAGCATGCGGGCAGGCCACGCGCCCGCAAAAGGGACTGGCATCCACAGCACGACGACTGCGTCGGGCGGGCGGCCGGCAGCTCGGAGCCGCTGCGCCCTGCTCCGCCCCCACACCACTCCCCTCACCTCCCGCCCCGGCGTAGAGCCCCGGCACGGCGCCGTGGGTCACGTGGCGCTCGTGCCGCGGAGCCCCCGGCCCCACCAGGCCCTCAATCTCGCCCAGCAGGTCCGCAGGCAGCACCTCCGCCGGGTCCTGCACCTCATAGTCCGCCTGGCCGGGCGCGGCCGCGTAGGCCGCGTAGCCCGCTGCCTGCACCGCGCCAATGTCGAGGTCGGCGAAGCGCGAGGCCAGGCCCACGTCGGCCCCGGCGCCGGCCGGCAACTGGCTGAGCGGGGCGTGGAAGCCCGCAAAGGGGTCGAACCGCGCGGGCAGGGGCGCGGCGGGCGGGGGTTGCTGCAGCGGCGCGGCCTGCGGCGCAGGTGGCAGGGCAGCGGCTTGTGAGAGAGCCGAGAGAGTCGGGCGCGGGGCTCGAGGAGAGGTGGCCCCGCGCCCAGCGCTTGGCTCCCTCGGGACGAGCAGGAGCGCGGGGCTCCGCTCCTGCTGCTGCGGCTGCGCCGTCGCGTGAGCAGGCGCCTTGTGAGGGTGGCTGCGAGGCGAGGGAGCCACGGAAGCCGGGACGGGATGGCCCGGGGGCCCGCGGGTGGGGGCGGCGGGGCCTCGTGGCATCAGCGCCACCGTAGCCTTGGGCGCGGCCACGCTCGCCGCGTCGCGTCTGGGCGGCGCGTCGCGCCGCTTCGTCGCCGGCTTGCCGGGCTTGGAGCCCGGCGAGGCGATCACGGAGGCTGCTCTGGACGCCGGCGCTGCTCGGGCCCTGCTCTGCGGGTCGGGCCGCGCGACCGCCGCCGCCCTCCCGGCCGCCCTCATGACAGCAGGTGCCTCCTGCGGGCCGGCGCGGTGCGGCTTCGTGCCGGCGCGCTGCCAGGCCCCCCCGTCGCCCTCCTCCGGCTCCGTGTCCGCGCTCGGCCCCGCCCCCACCCCCGCGCGCTGCTCCGGGTCCGTCGGCGAGGCCGGCTGGGGCGGCGCCGCAGCGCCTCTCGCCACGTCCAGGCACCCCTGCAGCTTGCGCCGCACCTTCTTGCCGTACTTGCACGACACCCCCGCCACGGACGCCTCCAGGATGGCGGCGTCTAGACGGCGCAGCGCGGCGTTCAGCTCCGCCTCGCCGCCGCCGCTCCCGCCGCCGCCCTCGTCGCGCTCGGGCAGCTGCCGGGCGGCCGCCTCGGCCGCGCGCTCCAGCGCCTCCCTCGCCCTCTCCTGCTCGGGCGTGGAGCGGGCGGCGGGGCCTGGCGGGGGGCGTCGATGCTGGCTGCCGCCGCACCGTCGACTGCCGGCTCCCGGCTGGCGTGGCCGTCGGCGGTCGCGTCGGCACGTCTGGGAGGCGGTGCTCTGGCGGCACCCAGACCCGCGGCCGTCCCAGGCGCCTCGCCGTGCAGCGCAGCGCCCGGCTCGTCGCCAGGCTCTGGCCCTCGGTCGCGGCCATCCCCCCCCTCGCCGGCGTGCGGGTCTTCCTTCGCCGCATCGTCCCCGGCGCCGAGCTCCGCCTCGCTGGTCCCAGGCGTCATGGGCTTCTTGGCGACCCTGCGCTTCTTCTTCTTGCTCTTCTTGGCCGCCGCGGCCGCCGCCTCCCTGCGGAGGCGCGTCGAGCGAGGGTCTGAAGTGCATGTTGCGTGCGGGCCTCGGATGACGTGAAGAGAACCTCTGCGTACAGTCTCAGATCCCACTGCCGTGGAATGGACCCCTGGTCTCCCTTCCACTCCCACACGCCGTGCGCCTCCTTCTCCCACCCATGAACGCCCTCCTCTCATCCCCTGACCCACTCCGC